>NC_028647.1:63186230-63236921 GCF_001406875.1 Solanum pennellii | reverse complement strand
GGGGGGGGGGGGGGAAGCTGTTTCAGTATTGACAATGAAAGATGTATACTACTTGAAATAAATGCTTATTTAGGAGAGGTATTTATACCAGCATTTAGGATGTAGGCGGAATTGTCTCCTAGCTAATCTGTATAATATCATAATTAAGATGTTGTGGTGTTAGTTGGTTGATTTAATCACCTTTTTTAAGTCATATGGTTTCCAAGCCATTATTCGAAAGACATAAGATAGTCACTGTACAGCTCTTTATGTAATTGAGGGTGCAAGCTGTTCCAGTATTGACCATGAAACATCCGGAGTACTCATAGATTCCTATTTAGGAGAGGTATTTATACCAGTACTCAGGACTAACTTGGAAACTAATGCTACTAGTCTGCCCTCGTACAGAAACTTTTTTGTTGTTCGAAATATTTCTAAAGATTGTCAGAAGCTTGAATCAACTTCAACTTTGAAGGTTACTTACTTAAGTTTGTTGAATGTGTGGCACTAACTATATTTACCTGTGTGGAACATATATGAAAAAAATCACTGTATCTGAACTTTTCTACTTTTTGATGGATCTGTGGCCTATCTGAAGTGGCTTAAAATTCTGAAGTGAATTTCCCCTAGAGGGTTGTATACAAAAGTTGAGTCTCTATATAGAATGCCGACTTGTAGAAGTATTTTTTATTTTAATCAGTTTGTATTTTGTTGGTAGTAAGTATTTGTTCGTCTTTCCAGTTCACTCCGGGAAAGAGCAGTACCCCTAGAAGGTATGCTGTTGTATTTGTTTCACCTGACGGCGACGAAATTAAGAACAAGAAGCAATTAGACAAGTATCTGAAATCTCATCCAGGAGGACCTCCTGCCTCTGAATTTAATTGGGGTACAGGTATATCTTCTCTATTCACCTTTTGTTTGTTTGTGCATATCTGGAATGCATATCTCCCAATGAAATATCCAGTAAATTCTTCGGATGAGATGTTGCAGATTCATCTCTGGGAGGTTTGTTTAAATTCCTTATTGATTGGATGAATCCTCTACTTTCTGACTTATTCAGGTGACACTCCTAGACGATCAAGTAGATTGGGTGGAAAATCTGAAGCAATGGAGACACCAGAAAGTGATACTCCCAGTACGAAGAGACAAAGGAAATCAAGTTCCAAAAAAGAAGCCAAGGAAGATGGTAGCGAGCGAAAAGCTGAGGGTGCTACTGAGAAAGAAACTAAGGCAAATGATGAACCTGCTTTGCCTGATGCAGAGGATCTGGAAGTCCAAGATGTAGAGATGGCATCTAAGAATCTCACTGATGGAGATAACACAAAGGATGAGAAAGAGAAGACCAATGATGGCGAGATTGTCCCCAAGGAGCCTCTGGCAAGTGAAGATAAGATGGAAATTGTGCATGAAAAAGAAGAAACAAAGGATGAGAAGGAGAAGACCAATTATGGTGAGATTGTCCCCAAGGAGCCTCTGGCAAGTGAAGATAAGATGGAACTTGTGCATGAAAAAGAAGAAACGAATGATGAGAAGGAGAAGACCGATGATGGTGAGATTGTCCCCAAGGAGCCTCTGGCAAGTGAAGATAAGATGGAAATTGTGCAAGAAAAAGAAGAAACAAAGGATGAGGAGGAGAAGATCAATGATGGTGAGATTGTCCCTGAGCAGCCTCCGGAAAGTGAAGATAAGATGGAAATTGTGCAAGAAAAAGAAGAAATATTGGATGAGGGAAACATTGAGAAAATGAAAAATCGAGAAGCGGAAGATAAGCCTCTGGATAACAGCCTTAAGACTGACAATAAAACACTACCATTGAATGTGTTGGAAGAAAATAAGATTGAGAGTAAACCAGCTGGGACAGATGCCTCATCTCTTTCTGCTGAACTCAGCAAGTCAACCTCAGGTAGCCAAGAAGAAATTGCAGAAGAAGCTCCTGCCGCTGAAGATGCACTGGATGCGCTTGAGGAAAATAAGATAGAGAGTAAACCAGCTGGGGCAGATGCCTCATCTCATTCTGCTGAACTCAGCAAGGCAACCTCAGTTAGCCAAGAAGAAGCTCCAGCCGCTGCAGATCCACTGGTTCAGAATTCTAATGATGGTAAAGTACACGAAAATGAGCAGATTGTCAGGGAGATTCCAATTGAGGAGATCAATGGCACATAATCCGCTGCAGCAGGTGTTAACAATTCTGTGCAGCAAGAAACCACCGTAATCAACCAAGCCACCTCAAGTTAACTTTTTTATATCTTAGTATAATACTGTATCATCTGGCCTTTATTTCTTCTTGGCCCTGATTTAGGTAACTGACAAACAGCATTAAGCATGCTCTGCATATGTTAAAAATTTCTTAGCTACTTATTTTGTGTTACACTGTATTGCTGCTGTCATCTTCGACATTGATCAACTTATATTCTATTAAGGTGTCAGGATTTCTTGCATTTTGACAAAATGTTGGCCTATTTCTCTATTAATAAATATATACAGTTATGATGTTTTCTGGAAAGGTGGCTACTAAAATCAAGAGTAGTTGTCTTCAAATTGTGGTAACACCTCTCCTTTTCTGTTCAAGTCAGCAAGGTACTTCACAGTTTGCTTAAAGTTGCAATAATGAGTTGTTTCATCACTTTTTTCTGATAATGCTAACTGTGCAGCAAGTGAAGATTTAAAAGTTCTTCAACTTTGAGTGAAGATCTTTGATGGGGCTTTGGTTGTACTTCACGTATACATTGAACTCTCCATGAAACTGTAAGTTCCTTCCCTCTAGTTTCAGTTTTTGTTTCTCTATATCATTTTCTTTCAACACTTGGATTACAGTTCTGAACTGAATTGAATAGTCTTGACTTTTGACGTATGCCATAATGTGATTTTCTAGCTACTTATATCGATGTTTTTCACTCAATTTGAACTGATTACTTATATATACAATGATTCTTTATCTCCATCTCTGATGAATGATCATAGAAGAGCTTAATCACAAGTTTTATTTTGCTTTAAGTTTTATCGAAATGATGCTGTTGGAAGTTAATTTTAACTTCAGTTAATATGATTAATGTTTTTTTCTGCTGAAAATTGATCTTCTTGGTGAAATGTTGTTAATATTTTTAGATATGGGAAATTGATTTTGTGTTATGTAATATTTTGTTATTCTCACTACTTTTTACTCACTTTTTAATTGCTTCTAAACTAAAAAAAGGGAGAGTAAGTTGGTGTTTGTTTACTGCAATCATATGTTCTTTCATGTTATTCTTTCCTTAGTTTGAGAAACTTTGTCCACATGCATAATATTGCTCATGGTATTAGTTTAATATTTAAATATATTTTATTTTTAGAATAATAATATTGTAGAGGGGTAATAATGAACTTCTAATAATAATATGTGCTCCCATCGTGTTTTTCTTTATGTATTTTTATGAAAATATTAATTAGAAGAAGATCTTAGCTATTTTATTTTTATTTCTGTTTAAAATATATAAAAAAATTATAAAATATTTATTCTATTAAGGTGTAAAAAGTTTTCAAAAAACAATTAGTACAAAAAATAAATTAAGAAAATATAATTAATTTTATCTTGAATTCCTAAAAAACAATAATCTGCATAATCACACAGTAAATTTCGGAAGAATGAATGTATACATATAATTTTTAAAATAATAAATAATTTAAGAAAACTATTTTGATAAATAGTACTAAAAATAGTGTGCTTTCTCAGATGACCTTCCTAGAACAGTGTAAGTATCTAACAAAATACTCATAAAACAAATTTTTAAAAAAAAAAGATGAGTAAGCATTTAGTTGTCCATTAGGAAAACCGCAGTTTAGAAACATGGATTTTGTGGGAAACAAAAATGGTGGTTATAATATTTATCTTAATTTAGTAAATTTATATTTTCATCCTTCTAATTTGGTTTTTAAAAAACAGACACTCCTCATGTTTTAGTATATACATAACTAGAAGACCATTCGATTATTATTATTATGAAAAATCTTATTCATTTTATCATAATCATAATAATCCTTATTTCTAAAGTAAAATTATTATAAACAATAGCCAAAATTTAGATATTATTTATGAATCTTCTAATAAAGAGATTAATTAATTATACAAAGTAAAGATTATCTGGCTAATCTTAAAAATAAATAAATAATGGTGGAAGAAATATTTCACGATGCAAGTCATGTGCCTACTTAAGCACTTAATTTTTTTTTCTTAACTTAGAAGAAATTGAAAATTTTAATTAGAGATGTCATTTACATATCAACCCCAACCTTTTCATAATATCAAAATCCACCCTCACAGTTCGCTTAATTTAAGATAAAATTTATTAAAACTTCATTCAAAAATTTGAATAGTCTCTTGAGTATTTTCTAACTATTTGTTTTTCACTTAATGAATCACAGTTCTTTCAAAGCATTACTACTTTTAGTATAGATTCGATGATTCATGCCATGTTAGATTTCGTTTGCTAATTGAAATTTTATTCTGAAAATAAATTGAAGAATAAAAAAGTTGTGGACATTATTACTTATTAGCCCCCAAACTTCTTAAAATGTCAAAAAACAACCCCTAAAGTGTGTATTTTATTTGTTTTTGTTTAAAAAGGAAGTATCATTGCCGACTTACTGCAGCATTCCGTTTCACTATAAAACTTTGGCAATTCTCCGCCTTTTATGCTACCATAAATTCTCCTCCATGAACGACCCAAATCGGCCAGTTACCGGTTACCCTGCCGCCGGAGCACCGCCGCCAAACCCTAATGGTTACGGAGGTGCTGCTCACCAGCAACCACCGATAGGCACCGCTTACCCATATGCAGCACCGCCACCTGGCTCCGCGGTGTACTATCAAAACAACCCGTACTACCAACCTAATCACTACGATGCCCAACGCAACACCTTGCTCCGCCGAGTGATCGGTATGGCTATAGCTTGTATGGTCATCGCTGGTACCTTTGTTTTCATTCTCTGGCTGATATTTCGTCCTCGAATCCCCGAGTTCAGAGTTGATTCACTGTCTGTATCGAATCTTAATCTGACTAATTCGCTGATTTCTGGTAAATGGGACCTTCGTTTTACTGTGAGAAACCCAAATAAGAAGATGACCCTTTACTATGATGATGTCGCCGCTGCAGTTTTCTATGATGACGTGTCGCTTTCCGATACAACGGTTCCGCCTTTCTTTCAAGAGAAGAGGGCTGAGACGGCCCGGCAAGCAAGTTTTGCTACTGCGGGCGCTTATGTGAATAATCGGGCTTTTGATCAGATGAACAAAGAAAGGTCGCAAAAAGGTGCAATTGGGTTTAATGTGAGGATCGTGGCTAGGGTTAGGTTTAGGTCTGGGGCTTGGAGAGCGAGGAGGAGGTTTATAAGGGTGTACTGTAAGGATTTGTCAGTGGGGGTTGGGTCGAACAATTCATCGGGTACCTTGCTTGGTGGTGCACGACAGTGCCGGGTTGGCCTCTGACGGTGATCTTTGTTTGTATTAAGGTGAAAATCTATCGTTATTGGCAAATGCAATGTGGTTAATTTTGGTCTAAGTTATTATAAGAAAGACTGTTTATAAGGGTTCAATTGGTTACATTGTGTATAATTTTATCAGTAGTTGTTTTTCTGAGGTACATTGCTAATCAAGCTAATAGCTTTTCCTTGGTTGTTCTTGCATTTATTAGTTCATAGCATAATGAATGAAGTTGACATGAATGTTAAACTTGACTGTTTATAAGTGTTCATTGGCTTACATTGTGTATAATTTTATTAGTTGTTGTTTTTCTGAGGTACATTGCTTATAAGCTAATAGCTTTTCCTTGTTTGTTCTTGCATTTATAGCATAACATATGAAGTTGACATGAATGTTAACTTGATACTTTATGTTAAAAAGTAAATATGAATTCAGAGTAGGTATATACATCACTGATCTTGAGGTAAATCGAGATGTAGAAAGGCCCTTCTAGTTCAATTATGGAATTTGCTTCTGGATCATTCTGTTATCAGCCTGTATATCTTAATTTTTTTGTCCCGGTGCTCTGAGATGTTTGTTTTCCAAGTCCAACAGAACTCTTTTTGGAATATAATTTACTGGAAAGTGATACCTAATAGTTCCAAGGAGAGTAGTATTTGTTTAGTTCATGTGCATTTTTTGTTAATATTGCTTTCTTCAGTACTAGCTGCTGGTAGAAGTTCACGACGATTGAAACGTGTTCATCTCTTGGTAGAATAAGTAGACTAACCATTTGCTGATGTGTTCAACACCACCTAGTTTTTGCTGAAATAGAGGATATCACCTTTCTTTGCGTCTGTATTCTGATCTGGTTAGGTAACAGACAGCTCGGTGTGTGTCTGTGTCACAAACTTGAAGGTTTAGATTGTTGGTCCTAAAGAATCCTAATCATGGCTGTTACTGATGACTTCGGCTTTACTCTTAAAAGTTGCCTGATCTCCACACTTGATAACGTGCGGATAGAGAAGAAGAGTGAATAATACTAGAGGATAGGATAGGGAAGGACTTTGGCTATTAGAGATGAAATTAGAGTTAAGATGAGTCAGTTTCAGTGGTTTAAGATCTTGAAGGTTTATGTGTACTTGGTCATAATGGCAAGGTTAAATGATTATTTAAGCTGTAGGGCGTTTTTCTACATTTGCAAATATATCACTGCTTGTATGATTGCATACTCTTCCCATCTATCTCAGAATGTTACTTGTCCGGTAATTGTTCCAATATATTCTCGCTTTATGGTGTAATGACAAAAGCGTTGGGTGTGATATCACAAAATGTACTTTTAGGTTGGGTCGATCATAAATGTTTAGGCAGGTTTTGAGTCACGATTCGTGGCTAAGTAGATACCATCATTGCTTCAATCTTTTTAAGTTTGGAAGATATCATATGCTTCATTCACTATGTATCATTGAATTCGGGTGGGATCGACGTGCTTTCCTTTTAATAAATTTTGCGACTAATAATGATTTTTTCCATACAAGTTCGATGTTAGATTTCCTTTGCTAATTGAAATTCTATTCGCACAAATATAATCTTATACGTATAAATCGGGGGAAAAACCATAATTACTTATTATTAAAATGTCGAAAACAAAAAAATCCCGTATTTTACTTCTTTTTTTTTTGTTTAAAAAGTGCGGCTTACTGTAGCATTCCGTTCAGTGTAAAACTTCACAATTCTCGGCTACGAAAATTTATCCGCCATGAACGACCCAGTTACCGGTTACCCTGCCGCCGGAGCACTACCGCAAAACCCTGACGGTTATGGAGGTGCTGCTTACCAACAACCACCGAGAGACACAGCTTACCCATGTGAAGCACCGCCACCTGCCTCCGCGGTGTACAACCAACCTAATATCCACGATCCCATACGCAAAGCCCCCATGCTTCAAGTGCTCGGTGTGTCTATAGCTATTGCGGTCACATCGGCGTTTCAATTGTTTTCATTTTCGTTCATATACTTGATGATGGAGAGCCCGTGTTCAGAGTTGATTCACTGTCAGTATCGAATCTTAATCTCACCAATTCGCTGATTTCTGGTAAATGGGACCTTAGTTTTATTGTGAAAAATCCAACTAAGGAGATGGCCATTTTCTATAATGATATCGCCGCTGCGGTTTTCTATGATGATGTGTCGCTTTCCGATACAACAGTTCCGCCTTTCTTTCAGGTGGATACGACTGAGACGGCCCGGCAAGTGAGTTACTGCAGGCGCATACATGGATAATCAGGCTTTTGATAAGATGAACAAAGAAAGGTCGCAAAAAGGTGCAATTGGGTTCAATGTGAGGATAGTGGCTGGGTTTAGGGTTAGTTCTGGGGTTTATTGGAATCGGATGAGGACGTTTGTAATGGTCTATTGTAAGGATTTGTCAGTCGGGGTTGGTTCAATTAATTCATCGGGCACCTTGCTTGGTGGTGCGCGACAGTGCCAAGTTGAACTCTGACGATGATCTTTGCTTGTTTCAAGGTGAATATCTATTGTTATTGGCAAATGCAATGTGGTATTGGTTTCCATTTATCTAGCTAATAGCTTTTCTTGGTTGTTGTTGCTAGTCCATTGCATAACGAATGAAGTGGACATGAATGTTATTTTAAAAAGTAAATATGATCTGAGAGTAGTTATATACATCACTCATCTAGATTATGAAATTTGCTTGTTGATCATTTACCAATTGATACCTGTTTAGTTGATGTGCATTTTTTGCTAATATTGCTTTCTTCTCTACTGGTAGAGGATTGAAACGTGTTCATCTCTATGTAGAGTGGCCAGTTTCTGATGTGTTCAACACCACCTAATCATGGCTGTTACTTGATAATGTGTGGATAGATAATTTCTGTGAATATAGAAAAAGCAATGAGTTTTGGGGGTATTATGCTGAAAATTAAGTTCCATGTTAGGTTTCCTTTGCTAATTGAAAATAATCTTATACGTATAAATCGGGGGGAAAATCATAATTACTTATTTATTAAAATGTCAAAAAAAAAAAACTATATTACTCTTTTTTGTTTAAAAAGTGCCGACTTACTACAGCATTCCATTCTCTATAAAACTTTACAATTCTCCGCCGTGAACGACCCCGTCACTGGTCACCCTTCCGCCGGAGCACCACCGGTAAACCCAAACGGTTATGGAGGTGCTGCGGTCGAACAATTACCTATGTGCAGCACCGCCACCTGCCTACAACCAACCTAATCCCTACGATACCAAAGGCAAAAGCTCCATCATTGAATTGATCGGTATGACTATAATTGGTGTAGCCTTCTCTTGAGTGCACTTATTGATGGAAACCCCGATGGAAACCCCGAGTTCAGAGTTGATTCACTGTCAGTATCGAATCTTAATCACACCAATTCGCTGATTTCTGGTAAATGGGACCTTCGTTTTACTGTGACAAATCCATCTAAGAAGATCATTTACTATAACGATATCACCACTGCGGTTCTCTATGATGATGTGTCGCTTTCCGATACAACAGTTCCGCCTTTCTTTCAGGTTAAGAAGACTGAGACGGCCCGGCAAGCGAGTTTTTTTACTGCAGGAGCATATATGGATGATCAGACTTTTGATAAGATGAACAAAGAAAGGTCGCAAAAAGGTGCAATCGGGTTCAATATGAGGGTGGTCGCTGGGGCTAGGTTTAGGGATGGATCTTGGAGTAAGAGTAGGACGTTTATAATTGTCTATTGTAAGGATTTGTCAGTCGGGGTTGGGTCAAATAATTCATCGGGTACCTTGCTTGGTGGTGCGCAACAGTGCAAGGTTGAAATCTGATGGTGATCTTTGCTTGTTTTAAGGTGAAAAAATCTGTTGTTATTGGCTAATGCAATGTGGTTGATCACTGATTATTGGTTTCCATTGTGTATAATTTTATCGCTAGGTACATTGCTTATCAAGCTAATAGCTTTTGTTCTTGCTTTTTATAGTCCATTGCATAACGAATGAAGTGGAATTTGATACGTTATGTTAAAAAGTAAATATGAATTGAGAGTAGTTATATACATCACTGATCTTGAGGTAAATCGAGATGTAGAAAGGCCCTTTAGTTCAATTATGGTTATTTACATCCTCATGTCCAATGTCCCTGTGTTTTATACTTGATAGTTATATTCTTCACACATTTTCTATTTCTAGATCACTTAATTGAAATGTTGGCATGCGATAGCAGTAGTTTCTAATATACACGTGGTGTTTGTAGCGTTAATATCTCCGTATATTGCCCTTCTTCTGTGTGGAAGGGAGAAAACTTACTTTAGGACTTGCCTGCCATGCTATGCTTCCATAGAGGTTTTCCTTTTAAAATTTTTGAACTAATAATGATCGTTTATTTTTCCATATTAGTAGTCGTAGTATTACTATAAGAACTTCTTGTTATTCCATTTATATTACTATTTAATGTTTCCTGCACTTCGATTAGTGTATTATTTATAGTAGTGACTGCTCCTTTATATGTATGCTTAGCGTTGTGTCTTGGCTTCTTCATTCCCATTGTTTCGTTTTTCAAACTTCTTTGTGATGCTGCTTTTACTTGAGTCAAGGGTCTATCGGGAACATCCTCTCTACTCCTAAGGTAAGGCTAAGGTTTGTATACATGCATAGCCTTGTGTCTCAGATGTGGTATAGACATCTCTGCATCTGTAAGTGAATTTAAGTCATGGCTTGAAATTTTCTAGTGATTATTTTCTACGTGGATCGAGTGGCATTATTAATTTCAAAGAGATCTACCTGTTACATTTGTACTTTTCCACAACTACCTGTTGTTGTTTGTTTGATCATTTGATTTGGTGCTGCATTTATACTTCAGGTTTTGTTCTGCAGTTAAAGTATATTCCGTCTTATATACAGAAACAATACAGTTCTATGTTGCATAGGCTCTCTGATGTGTACGTAGTGTAGATTTGGAGAACCCGACATGGACAAGTTGTTGCATATGATGTTTTTGTGATTTTGGTTATGAAGCTAACAAAATCTCCTGTGTTTACAGGTACGCGGTGTTTTTGTCAGTCTTAGTTGCCGCGTCTCTACCAAAACAACTTCAGAGGCTTCTGCTGATGTTGCTGTTTCATCCAGGAATAACTTTGTAGGTTTCTTCAATTAGTACTTGCTAGTAAGTATCAGTTAATATCATATATTGCTCACATTGACAACTTAGTTGTCTCTGGTTATTTTTTTATTAATGGCAATAGCTTTTGGGGTATCTTAATAATTTTTTGGATCTCTAAACTTGAGTTAGATTAGTAGACTAATATGCTTATTTCTGTTTCCTATTGGTAATTAATTTGATACATTTCTATATTAAGAAACAATTAAGCTATAAATAACATCTAAACATCGCAATTTCTTTGTAAATGATTATCTACACATACATCAACTCTGTGCTCTGATTTGCATATATGACTTCATTTACCAAGTTACTATGTTTATGGTGGAGCTATTTTTTATCAAAGGTTTCGGATACGAACTTTGAGTATGAAATTATTTGTTATGGAAAATGCACCTTCAAAATGGAACTTCGTAATATGAATTCAGATTAGTTGGATTCCGAATTGATTCTGGACAGTATGAGGGTGGAACAGCTTTTTTAACAAAGTTACTAAAGGTCCTTAGTCTCAAAGTGTTCTTTTCTTATCCTCTCTCTCATTTTTTTATCCCTTTAGAATTTTAACTCAGAGATGAGAAAAGAGGTGGTAATACAAGTTTCAAGTTCGAAATCTCTTGCTATCGAAAGTAAGAGGTTTATCTTCTGGCTTGAGTTGTGGTTTATTTTTCTAGTGTGATTTACGAGCTATTACATAGTTACATATGCGCATCTAAAGAAATAGCGATCGTTGTTTTCCTTGTCATCATATATAGAAAGGTGGTGATATTATGATATTAATATTTGCTTTGGATATTTCTCTTGGAGTCCGGAGCCTAAAGGGTATAAAATATTAATAAAAATTTTAAAACGGTAAATAAAACTTTATATTGACCAAAACGGCAAAATCGCTGTAACAATAGCGATTTCTTCCACCGGAAAAAGCAAAATCGCTGCTAATTTTGCAAAATGTGATTTTTTTTAAAAAAAATTGAAAATCGCTACTTAGGCAGCGATTTTCAATTTTCAATTTTTTTAAAAAAAAAAAATTTGCTTTTTCCGGTGGAAGAAATCGTTGTTGTTCCAGTGATTTTACCGTTACCGTTTTAAAAATTTTGTTAATATTTTATACCCTTTAGGCTCCGGACTCATTTCTCTTGTTTCCTACACCTTTTGTTTCTTTATTCTCTGCTTGGATTAAAAGGAGATTAATTATTTTTATCCACATTAAATATTTACATCAAACTAATATATTATAAATAATCTTTATAAACATATTTGTTTCTTAACCATAATCATCAAGTCATAAATCATATAATATGTATCGAGTGCGAATAAATAATTAAATGATAGAAGTTTCTATAATATTTCTAAAATTCTGTGGCAGCTTCGTGGTTTATACAATTTCGTAAATGAATTCTGAATAGAAAAGTGTATATAAGGCTGTTTTGTATAATTTATAGAGTGACGATAATTTTTTTATTTATTTTTTAGTGAAAAGTATTTCGAGTTCGAACTTATGAATATAGAAAAAATCCTACTAATACAGAGCATTTCTCATGAGGATTAGGGTAAAAAACAAGATTTCTATCATTTGTAGAAAAAGATAAAATAAAAATTGGATTAGCTTATTATTAAAAAATAAAACAATGTCAAATATAAATATTAATAGTTACTCCCTTCCAATAAAACTATGGAGTATGATAAAAATATGATAATATGCCATAACACTTATTACGTTTGTTTACCCAGTGTATGATGAAAACAAGATATTAATTAATTTAATTTAATATAAATCTAAATTAATTGAACTAATAAATTTCGATAGATAACTACTTGACAAAAGAATGTCTTTATATTATATGACAAATGTGTATTATAATATTTTGCTGGTTCATTTGTATTTTATTATTTTGTTGTTAAATTTTATTTTAATATTTATGCCATGAACTCTTTTCTCTTTTTCTTTTCTTTTCGTCTCTTCTCTAAATTTTTGAGTCGACAAGTCTATTGAAAATGATCTATTTATCTCAATCTTTAAATTTCATTCCTAGAATTGTACGAAATATGTTATCAGTATTGTTATTGTTATCGTCTTTATTCATCAAAATTTATATATATGTATAACTTTTTGGTATAATTCTTGTCTCTCTTTATAACTTTTTAACCCCTTTTGTGTGTGTATGTAGAAGCATCTATCCCTAAAAGATAAGGTTGTACCAAACAAAACTTTAATTACCATCACCAAACTTCATTTTCCACCATTCACTTTCAATATCCTCTAATTCTTCATAAGTAATTGTTGAGGTACATTTTTGGCTTTTGTATTGGTCTTAAGCACAATTTATCATTAACTAAAAGTATATATAACAAGATAGATGAGATTATTTCACGCTTACTTAAATGTATACGTCCTTTGTAATAAGTAGATAAGGATTTCATATGATAACATGAATCTAAATTAATCGTGTTAATATGTTTTAATTCTTTCTTTACGGATAGTAACTGGAGTTTAAGTTATATACATCATCAGTTTAATAATGTAATTTTACACCATCAAGTTGATTTTACGTACAATTTCACAAGTGGGATAGTAAAAGATAGAATGTACATAAATCTTATTTCTATATCGTAAAGATAAAGAGATTGTCTCGATAAACGCTCGAAAACACCACAACAAATATAAAAAGAATAAAAAACTCTACCAAATTCTTCTATATTAGGGAGCCACTCTCTCATAATCTTGAAAACTCAACAAATACTCTCTCAAACAACCAAAAAATCTCACCATCCACCACCATCATGACGGAAAAGGACTGCGGCCACCACGTCGAGGATGAGCGGCACAACCTCCAACGCCGCCTAATCACCGCCTTGATCGCGTTCGTAACCCTAATCCTCTTCACAATCCTCCTCATTTTTCTCATCCTACGTCCAACAAAACCACATTTCATCCTCCAAGACGCGACCGTGTACGCGTTCAACACCTCTACCCCCTTTAATTTCCTCACTACCAACATACAAATCACGATCGCCTCCCGTAACCCTAACGATAAAATTGGAATTTACTACGATAGACTCGACGTCTACGCCACTTATCGTGGCCAACAAGTTACACTACCAACATTGATGCCACAAACGTACCAAGGCCACAAAGATGTGTCGATATGGTCACCTTTTGTGTATGGTAATAATGTACCAATTGCACCTTACTTAGGTAATGAAATTAGTCAAGATATAATTTTTGGTACAATTTTATTAAATGTTAGAATTGATGCAAGAGTTAGGTGGAAAGTTGGGAATTTTATTTCAAGTAAATATCATTTGTATGTTAATTGTCCTGCTTATGTTGGTATTGGTGGAAAATTTATTGGGAATAGTGTTGTTGTTGGGAAGTATCAATTGGTGCAAAATTGTCATGTTGATGTTTGAAGAAGAATTGAAGAATTTCTCTATTTTCCTTCTCTCTCTACTAGATCTTTTTTTCTTTCGTGAAATCATCTGATATTTGATATTCAGTATTATTAGTCTTACTAAATAGAGCAATGTATTTTCGTGTCAAAAGTTCTTTCATTTTGAGAGTTCATTTCTAGTTAATTTCGTGTATACCTAACTACTATGAATGTTCGAACTTGAAATTTCTGAGTTAGGTAAAATGATTTAATCACGGTTTCTTCATTTAGAATGTATGGTTTGTTGATCATACACTTTCCTTTTTAATTTTTGTAATTTATTGGTGTAAAGAGAAAAATGTTTCCTATATCTTATAAGTTTTTCCATTTCAAGAGTTTCAACTCGAAATCTATAATTAACAATCGTGTAGTGCCTAGCTATTAAAAAGGAACCACTTTTTACTGGTGTGTTTGCCATTTTATAGTTGTGAACCCGAAACTTCTATATAAGGTAAAAAAAATTAACCTCGATTTTTTCATCTAGATTTTATCGTGTATCATTTTATTTTGTTTTTTCGAGATCATCACCAATTGGTTGTAAGTCACTAATGTGGGGGTTAGACCTGATCCGTGCCATGTCCATTAATTCAGAAAGTGTAATCGAAGGGGAACATGAACCTTACCTCAAACAAGAACCGTGTAGCATACACACTTCCCTTTTTAATACTCCATCCGTTAAAAAAAGAATGTCCCCTTTCTTTTTTTGGCAATTCTTTAACTATAACTCTTCACGTGGCATGCTTAAGACCACAAGATTAAAGGATATTTTGGTACGTTTGACATAACTTTAATTTTGAACCACAAAATTACTTAAACTCCGTTCCAAGTCAAACTAGGTCATCCTTTTTTAAACGAATGAGAGAGTATATGTTTTGAATTTTTATAATTTAAATATTACTTTTTGAGACCTTTAATAAAATAGGAAATAGTGTAAAGTTTTAGTGGGGATTGTTTTATTTTGGTGTTAATTTTTTTTCTCTCTCTTTTTATTTCTTTGGGTAGTGAATATTTGTAGAATGCATAACCTTTTTATTAGTGATAAGAAAATGTTCAAAGAATCGAGTTAAAAGACATCGAATAATTTAATGCACAAAATATTTTAATCGATTTATTTCGAATCTTGAAAAAGGATTTACCAAGAAGTATGATGTAATCTTAAAAATATTCATGTTTTCACGAGTTAGATATGGCATGATACTAGGATCTTGTTATAAGGGTGCAAGACATTCACCAACAACTTCCTAGTATCTACAAAACTATTTTATGGATTTACACAAAGAATATATATCCTTAATAGATACAAGTGAATCCTTGTTCTAATATGTATAATAATATTCCGTATTCACGTAGAATTCGAGAAAAAAAAGTATAGATATAAGCGACCTATGATATCAATAGTTGATTCCATAAATCTTATCTAAATAGGGGATGCATCATGTACCGAGTTTTAATAAATAGTTTAACAATAATTTATTTATTTTTGTTTTTTTTGGTTCGAGTCATGCAAAGAACTTTGGACATGCAACACGTGTCATTAAAGGAAGAATAGTCTCTATATGTTTTTTTTATTTTCGAAACTTAAACTCAAACTCAAAAAATTAATTCAAAATAAAAGAATCGTATTCATCCGATATCATCATAAAGTGAGGGAAAGTAAATGTTGATTCCTACTTGAGAAGAAAAGGTGTTTGTGTGGTGCAGAAAAAGTTTGAGAATGTGGTAAGTTTAATTATGTAAATTTGCAACACAACTATGGTGTGTGCTTTTGAAAAAGCTTTTTATCATCAACATGGTTGAATTTAATCGGATCGTTCGGAATTCTTAAATTTTAATCAGATGTCGAGGATGATCATTATTTTAAAAAATGAATTTCATAATGCGTCAATTCAAATTCTATCAAACTTTAATATAAATATCAGATATTTGAGTGAAAAAAGACGAAAAAACTTTTTATTGATTATTACATTAGTCCTAACGAATCGATATAATTTTTCACAACATCTGTTAAATGGTCCATATAAAGAACTACACTTTAAGGGGTGTGACATAGATTGTATATTCTAATTAGTTGTTATTTTTACGGCTCAATTCATATAATTAATTTATAAATTATATAAAAAAATAATTTTATCGTTGCTCCAAAACTTCACTCGTATTTTTTTTATCGTTGCTCCAAAACATTCACTCGAAAAATGATGATGAATAGAAGCTTTTGTTTTTTTTGTGGGCAGAATTGAACAGAAGGATCTGTCTTTGTTATATTCAATGGATGGCTACTTGACAAACACAAGTTTAATACTTGTTAATAATTGAACTGACTCACTTCTCTATTAGAAAAAAATAAAAAATATAAGCAATTAGTATTTTTCTAAAATTAATAAAAAAAAGGGTAAAGAAAAAAAATTAATAAATACATTTATAACGATCGGATTTGTTTTTAACAAATAATTCATTATTTGCTATAAGAAGTTTATAAAAGAATATTAAAAATCTTAGACATTATTGCTTACGGAAACAAAAAATATTTTGAAGGTGTGAGGGTATATGATTTGTTTTTTTTTTTCTCATTTAGTAACGGAAAAAAGTTGGATAAGAATACACCGGAGAAGCAGAAGTCTTCAAAAAACGTCACTTCTAGCATATTCAATTGAGAAGAAACATATTTCAACAAATAATATTTTTAATATCAAATTACATGAAAAATATGAAAAAGAACTATCAAATTAAAAGACCTTGCGTAATGCTAAACTCAATTACCGAAAAAGTCTGCAATAGAATTTTTGGCGTATCTAATAATGACTATTACGAAGGGATGACTTGATTTTTGTGTGATCTATTATTTTTCTCATAAATTCAATAGACGGATGAAAATGATTCACTTTCAAATACTTGACTGTTGTTTTATGCTAAAAATGTTACTTTAAGGATATTGTTTAAGTTTAGGATATAGTTTAAAGATGATTATGACCAAAAACTCCAGCTTTAACATCGACACGATGAAATATCTCATCAAGTAATTCTTTCGATAAATCTGTTTTCATACATTTGAATTTATTTGTATTATCTAGTAAATAGAAAAAATAAATATGACACAATATATATATTTGGAGTGTTTTATGTCATAATTAATTAATAGCAATCAGGACTTCTAGTCTCAAACAATTAGGTGTCTACTATATAAAATCTTCAAGATTATACTTTTTTAACTCAAACTTTATTTGAGAAATAATATTATGCAAAATGTATCATTCTTTCGAAAAATAAATAGTCAGAGTAATCTTATAAATTAGGTCTAGAGATGGTGGTGTTTACGTAAACTTTAACCGGTAAAAAGATTATTTTCGAAAAACTCGAAGAATTGTATTTGGGCTGTCCAATGAATTTCTTAAGAGATTGGATTAATGGGTTGGACCACGTAACATAAAATAATAGTTCAAACTCTAGAATATTTTTCTCTATTTTCACTTGCAGAGTTATCGTTTAATACGTGGGATGAGATAAATAATAATACTTTTACTTGAACAAAACATCATTTGTTGTTATTTTTATCTTATATTCTAAAGTTCAAGTAAAAGAACTACACAAAAGCTGAAGTCTTTCAAGCACTTTTCACGTAGCTATACTGTTCAGACTCTTAAAAAAACGTCGACTACAACATGCTAGATCCACCAAACATAGCACATCCAACACTTAACCTTGCTCGTACTCTTTGAAAAAGCATTCGAGCAACATAACCTGATAACGTTTTTAGAGAGTCTGAGCAACATCGTTCTCATTACTCATTAGCACACTTGATGCCTGAACCCAAACATGTCATTTTTGAGATCAAACTCATGAAAAAAGTTCTGCATTTGAAAATTTCCAAGAATTATCGATGGTCCAGTAGACGATTCGAGCCTAAAATCACTCACCAATGTCAAACAAACCACATCATTTTCACCAACAATAGAGAAGTAATTTACCAATGGCAATACCATCTCTGAACCTCCTTTGAAATGAAACTTCATCTCTGGCAGTGACACTGTTTTATGCCCTGAAACATTGAAACATGGCTTTAAATTTGTCAATCTTTCGATTTCCTCAGTTCTTGATAACCCCTTTACCTGGTTCACAAATGCATTCATCACAGACACAAATATATCATGATTCAAGAAAGTGAACGTCGTGCCTGAATCCACAATCGTTCCACCGTTCCCTAATGAATTCGGTGCCAGATATCGATATGGTACCTTCACTATCTGATCACCAACAGTGATTTCTCTCAATTCAACATAGTAGTACCCTGCTAATGCATTTCTTCCAACAACAAATGGAGTTTTTAGCAATGGGGTACGGGTTAAATTTTTCGACTTTTCATAAACAGTATCCAAAACAAGCATGCTACTTTTCGGAATATCATCAAACCTATGAGATACAAGACAATAAGACAGTTTCTTAGCTCTTAATTGGTTTGGCAATGATGACATTCCCCTCCCAAACCCCGCGATTCCCGCGGGTTGTTGAGAGGAGAGTAAAGAACAACCAACAAGAAAATTGGGTATTTTCTTGTTTGGTAAGTTCAGTGTTTCAACTAGGCCAATTCCAGCTGTGGAACCTGAACCATAAAGAATCATATAAGGGGGACAAGCATGTTTACAGTTTGTTCTATTACGCGATTCGCAAACATGGCAAAGAGATTTCGGGCTGTTTTTTGGGTGAATCCAACTGCATTTTGGATTTAAGCATCCAAGAACTCTAGCTGAAGATGACAATCTTGGAATAAAAGTTGGATTTTTTTGTGAAGAAACAGGACATTTTGAGCATTGGTACTTTTTAGTACATGGGAACCAAACAAAGCTACTACCAGTGTCCATTACAAATGGGATTTTTTGAGGAGGAGTACCAAATGGAAGAGTAATTGAGTAGCCTCCATAGCTATGAGGATATAAAGGGATGTTGGAAATTGAAGAATCTTGAGGATTCTTGATCTGATGAGCTCTAGCTAAAGAGAAAGAAGCTAAATGAGTGAGTTTTTGGTAGAAATCTTGGTTTCTGTTGGTGTTGAGAAATGAAAGAGGGATTGTTGTGGAGGATTTTGATGAAGAAATAAAGGGAAAGAGGAAAGTAATGATAGAGAGGAAAAGGAGTAAAGAAGAAGAAGCCATGGTTCTTGGGAACTTGGAGATAATAGTATGTTGAAGGAAGTTAAGAGTGTCTTATATATCAAACGGTTTTCGTGGTGGGGTGATAAGTACTTCATTAGAGGTTTCAGGTTCGAGATTAAATCATTTTAAGCAAGGAGTCCTTTTCTCCAAAATGAGACTTCTTGGCGCCACTCTTAGATTAGTCAGGCTCCAATGTGACACCAAGTGAAAAAACTAAAAAGAAAAATTGAATGTCTTTTCCACCAACGATAGCTGTGGTAGCGAAGACGGATCTAAAAATGAAGTAACTTATGGGTTCTAGTGAACCCAGATTCACCTCTGTGACTTCTCGATGTAAATTTAGATTAGTTTGACATCAAAATGAATATCGAGACATCGGATAGGAAAACAGGAAGTTTGAGAGCCTTTAGTTAAAGCAGAATATAGTAGGTTTTGGTACCACTATTGGGACATAGGTACAACAATTTGGCAGTTGGCATGTGATTCAACAATCAACAATCAACAATCAACAATCAACAATTAACAATCAACAAACTTCCAAAGAAATTAATATTTTGCACCGCAAATGTAAATGATAAAGGAACGGTGGAGTTTGACAAAATCCAAGACATTTTTGTTTTGGATACTAACCATTACACAAGCATTTGTTTGCTACTATATATATATATGTGGGAAAAGGGTCTGATATACTCTCAACTTTGTCATTTAGAGCTGATATACCTTTTGTTATGAAAGTGGCTCATATATATCTCTACTTGTAAACAAATGGCTCACATATATCCTTTTCCTCTGACGGAAATGAAAAAAATAATAATCTTAATCTAAATTTTTATTATTTTTTTCTAAAAAATATAATCCTATATGAGTAAATTTAATCCTCGTCAAATATATTTTTTTTGACTTTTTTTTTGTTTCAATGACTAATTTATAACTATTATTTTGATAATCAAATTTATTTATGTTTCACTAATATTCTTGTAAAACTTATTGTAGATGACCAAATTTTTTCTTCGAGTACGAAATTAAATTACAATATAGACAAACAAAATAGTTTAATTTTTTATTCTTTAAACTAAGGAATGAAAGAAAAAAACAAAATAATAATAAGAAATTCAAATAATTATAATAAAAGAAGTCAAAAAATAATTTATATATGAAAAAAATTAAAATATACCTTGAACTTTGATAGAAGAATCATATATACCCCTAAATAATTTTTTAAAAAAAATTAGAAGTAATAAATATAAATTTAAAACTAATTTTTTAACTTCCGTTAGATGAAGGGTATATGTGAGCCATTTTGTAACGGCAGGGGTATATGTGAACCGTTTGTATAACGGTAAGGGCATATACGAGCCACTTTTATAACGAGGATATATCAGCTCCAAATGACAAAGTTGAGGGGTATATAACGAGGGGTATATAGCCTATGACTCATGAATTTGAAGTGGATTTTGTGAACCAACCAAAATTTAATAGACTTCTATGAAAATGTGATTATAGGATAAACATATAGCCCTCATTTTTTCTGCTCCAATATTAATGTCTAAACTGTCAATCAATAGCAGAGAAAATTCACAAAATAAATCACTTTTCAGCCCCAATAAGTGAAAAAATAGTTATTATCTTGAAGTTTCAAAATCAATTTGAAATATTTCATGATAATATCTGAGGGTTCCAGTTTCTAGACTTTTAAATATCATTACAATAGCTATTTTTCAAAAGCGGGAACCAAAAAGTAACTTGTGGGCACTATTTCTACTTTTAAGACAACAACGATAAACCCAATTTAATCCCACAAGTGGACAGGAGAGTTAAGATGTATGCAACCTCACCCCAACCTTTACGGGATAGAGAGGCGATTTCCGGTTGATCCTTGACAACCCTACTCCATTGTCCAGAAGTTTCAAAAACAAGGAAGCTATGCAGCTTTGATCAGAGCCCTGTTCAATAGAAAGTAAGAAAATGTGCATTCAAATGTCGGAAATCATGAAAAAGACTGTTACAACAATGTGAGTGTGTGTATATAACAGGAGTAAATCTTAATCGTAGAAAGATAAGATATGAGCTTCAACCAAAAGAACAAGAGCAGCAGCTGGAACCTATTGTTCCTTCGCCTTCTTCCTAGCCAAGAACCGTTCCTTAGCTGCAGCAACAGCGTCCAGACTTCTTTTATGATGGTCAACTTTTGGTTGATCACTTGCCGCAGGTTCAGTGGTAGTAGTTGGTACATTGTCGGAAGTTAGTTTTTCAGCCCTCTTTTCAGACAAACCATCTGAAGGAGGTTTCATATCTGCGGCTCCATCAGTCCTTTCCTTACGAGGAGGAGAAACAGAAGGTTCATGATCTTGTGTCTTTATCTCCCTAGACATGTGTGAATGTACATCCGCTGATGATGAAGGCTTTTCTTCTGTCTGAACTGCTTCCGGTTCATGATGATTCACAGCCTTCTTGGACTTGCCCTCGCCTCCAAAGGCAACATTTTTCTGAAGACTGAAGTAAAAATCACTGATGTCAGTCTTCTTAGTAACCTGTCAATATATTTCACATTATTAGAACATAAAAGGATTACGTGCTGACAGGGTCACTTTCAGATCAAATAGAAAAACCAATGCATGCAACAGACAACCATAGCTTCTTTCTATTTTCCACAGGCTGATTAACAGCGTCAACTGACACAGTATTTCTGTTAGTGGTGATTATCTCTTGTGAAATGATCTGTGTTGAACCAACAAGGAAAGTAAGATCACAAGCTTATGTCCATAAATTAAGTATAATTAGCAGTTCTAGTTTCGTTTTGACATTATTAGTCGTATGGTGGCTTCAGTACTTCTGTTCAGGTATAACTAGAGCAGTTGAAACTGTCCGCATCTGAGATATAGATGCTTTGGTATGAAGAAAACGTTCTCCAGTATTAGATAAATTTTATTACTGCATTTAGTCTGACAAAATTGGAACTTATAAAACTGTTTTTGGACCTGCAATTCAGATATCAGGTGCTAGTTTAAAAGACACAAACACAGCCCACTTATCACACTGTATGAAGTAATTATCTAAAATTTGGAAGGTTTTTAAGAATTATCCGAAAATGTTCTCTAAAAAATAATATACTCCAAAACGAACCCTTAATATTGATAAAGTAATTTTCTCTCATTCAGTTATATTATACCTTCATAAGAGTTTCAATGCGCTTTCTAAGAAAATCACCATTGAGATTTTAGTACATGAGGCCAAAACTTTTCAAATGAGCTTGACAATCATCAATGACTTCTAAGCAGAAGTTAACTTAAGATCTTGCTAGAACATGCTCGGTCATCAGGTGGTTATGGTGTAAAACTAAATTATGACTATCCATAATTTTTACATAAATACCTTGAGTATAAAGATAAGCAAGCAAAGAACAAAAGAGATATGAGAAGATTTCACTTACATCATCTCTCTCCTCTCGTAGCTCACGAAGACGCTCTTCCTCCAACCACTTAGCCTGCTCTTGAAGTTTCCTTTTATAAGCAGCAGTGACGAACTTGTCTTTGTCTGCAAAAAGATGATCATCTTTACTCCTCTCTTTTGCTATTTTCCTCTCATAAATGACCTCATGCTCCCGTTCTCGTTGTTTTGCCTTCTCCATTAGCATCTGGATATACTTTGGCTGGAACAAGCATAACAGTTCAAAAAGGTGCAAAAATTGTGGAAGTAATTTTCATTTCCTTCAAGTAAAAACTGCAGATATTAATGCTTATCATCTCATGCAGAAAGAGTAATAAGTAATAACATGTTCTAGATATTATTGAAAAGGAAGAAATAAATAAGGAAAGTTGCAATAATTTATGGCGCCAGTTTCGCAGGAAAAAAAATTGAGGAAAGAGAACAACTGTGCATATTTCAAGAGACCTTCAGGAAGAAGATAATGCAACCAGACAAAAGCAGATTAGTATAATCACTGAGAAAAGAGAGCTATCTCCTTTTTTTTTTTTTGTAGCATAAATCAATTAGGAAAAAAAACAAATTCCTTAATTTTAGTTTCTCTAATGTAAAAGAAACTTCACCTCAGTATGAAAATAGTTAAAAGAGCAGCTTACATGGCCCTTGAATTAAGCATAACAAATCAAAGAATGAGACGCTCTAAAATTAACACTTGCAGAATCTACCCATAATTCGTTTCACTCGGAAAATGCTCCTATCCTAACATCTTACTGACAAAGCCACCATAACATATCGGTCTCAGGTTCAAGAGCTAAATCAGGATATATCTTCTTTTTTTTAATGAAGTGAGGTATTTTATTAAAAAGCATCAAGCAGAAGCAGAATTACAGAATAGACAAAAGGGCTCACAGAGAGCATAAACAAAAGCTGTCAGCTCCTTTACAATCTTCAAACTAGTACAAGAGAGCTAACAAAGTTAAGAAATAGTCCAGTACTAAATACAGGGGTTAAATAACCCAACTGAACTGCATAAATTTAAACAACTAGCTTTAAACCAGGTAAAAAGTAACGTCCCAAAATCCAAATTCACTTATAGTCTACCACAACAGAAGTTTTTATACAAATTACTTCAACCAAGTGATTCGTGGCTAAAAGGTCTGTTAGCCTACTCAGCATAGCAAGTGATTCCCGGCTAAAAGGTCTGTTAGCCTACTCAGCATAGCAACTACTTTCACATGGTTCTAACAATTAATTGCAGAAACAATCATGAGTATCCCCTCCAAACTTTTGAAATGTTCATTTATTTTGCTTCATCAAATCACACTGAATATCTAAATATAAACTGGAAAAAATGCAACGTAAAACATTACCTTCCTCTCTTCGCGATCCTGAGCTCGAGGTTGGACAGCCTTCACTTTCATATCATCATACACTCCATCATAATCAAATACTGAAGGGTCCTCTTCTAAAGCCTTCTTATGTTGTTCTTCAATCTGCCCAAAAAAAATGGAGTTACACCCCTAGTTAGTCACTTCCCCTTCTTGAGTCATAACCCGTTTGCTTTTTCTTGGGACAAACAAAATCAGTATAAAAGGTTCAGGACAATGTATAGCAACCTAGTGGTCAATGAAGGAAGTTGAGACTAGGCACTAGGCGATTCCTTCTCATAAGCACCTGGGACAAAGTTTTCAGTAGCAGGTGCCCCATGAAGTTAGTCAAGGTGCACACAAGCTAAGCCCAGACACCAACAACAAAATACCCAGTAAAATCCCACAAGTGAGGTCTGGATAGAGTAGAATGTACACGTAGACCTTACCACTACCTTTTGGAGGTGGAGAGGATCTTTCCGAAAGACCCTCGGCTCAAGTGCAATAAATCCCGATATAAAGACGAAAGAGCCAATGAAGAGAATATAGCAAATAACAAGGAAACAATGCATAAGCCCACCAGAGAGGAGCCAAAACAATAATAAAATCATGTGATATATGAAACACCATAAAAACATAATAATTACTAAGATAGATTAATAAAAAAGCAAATAACAAACAATGATAAAACTACAATAATATGACTTCCATGCCAAACACCAGCCACCCTAAAAAAAACAAATGTGAAATTTGAAATAACAGATAAATCTAAAGCTTAGTAGCAGGTACAGCGTGGAATTGGAATTAGTCGAGTTGCACACAAGCTAGCACAAACACCATGATTATTAAAAAAAAAATCAGAAGAATTTATAAAACAAATGTGAAATTGTGAG
Source organism: Solanum pennellii (assembly GCF_001406875.1). NCBI lineage: Eukaryota > Viridiplantae > Streptophyta > Magnoliopsida > Solanales > Solanaceae > Solanum > Solanum pennellii. The sequence continues at coordinate 63,212,095 of NC_028647.1, read as the reverse complement.
GTAAGAGCTACAGCTTACATCTTTGAGAGCCTTATTCTTAGAGGCATGACGAGAAATTTCTTTCTCAACATCATCATCATCACCATCCCCAAAACCAAGTGCTTTAGGAGGCGGAGGCCTCGCCGGCTGTTTCTTCTTCTGCTGCGATGGTGGAACTCTTAACTGTAAACCATATCCCGATTTTTTCATGATTCACTATCAACTTCAAACTGAAAATTCATAATTAATAAACAAAAATATTCAGGTGCTATCATATGAAAAACAATAGCAATACAGATACGATAAATTTTCTACATATTAATTTGAATTTAAAAGTTTAAAGGTTGTTTTGATTACTTACAGTACAGGTCCTTTAATTTGTAGCTGACGTTTCCAAACCCTAAAACAGTGCGGCAAGTTCTGTTCTCGATCAACAGTAGAAAACTAGAGCCGTCGGAAGAAGGCGGTGGTCCGGCGGCAGAGAGGCGGTGGCGGAATGGAGTACCGGCGACGATAGTAAACTGGGCCTGTTTGGATCGAGCTCACTGGTTTTCTTATTATTTATGTAAGAAATTAAATTTCTTAAAGTGAGAATCAATAATAGAAAATACTTTTACATTTTTTATTAGATAACAATTAAAAGACCGATTTTACGTAATACTATAGTTAGGTAACAATCAAAAAATCACTTTTATGTAGTAATATTGTCGTGAGGTAACAACGAAAAAATCGATTCGATGTAACACTAATTCGGTGTGATCGTGTGACCACCTCAATATTATTATCTCATTCTGTGATTTCGTTATTATTTAATAATCATATTCCATCTTGCATCACAACTTTTCATAGTAACTCTACACATTTCACTTTTTCTTTAAATTTATTATCAAATTATGAATGTCTGACATTATGTAACGACGAAGAACGATACAATCTATGTCAACATTGTATTCATTAAAATAATACAATACAATATAATATAAATAATATTATGAAACAAATTTGTAACAAGAAAAAAGTTCTTCTAAATTTTAGCATTCACTAATTAATCAATTTTTTAATTTTAATGACACGTAATTTGAATATTGACTAGCCACTGGTGAAACTAATGGATGATCTCTACATTATACATAGTTTTCTATATTGACTAGCCACTGGTGAAACTAATGGATGATCTCTACATTATACATAGTTTTCTATATGATCAATCATTCCTCCAACCTCCATATGCAATTGTAGGAAGCACTTTTATTCCGAACAATTTTAGTCGGGCTCCAATGTGAATATGTATAGGAAAACCAAACACACAAAAAAAAAGATGTATCATTCATCCAAACTCATTGTATTTCAATGCATCTAGTTATTCAAATCATCAGAGTTGGAATGTGGTAGTCTAGAAAGCACAGACCTAGAATCAACACTCAATTTCGAGCCCCAACTGGCTGTGGAAGGGCGAAAAAGGCGCAATCAAAAGGAAAAACAAAAAACTGGAAGGAACTACTGGCTCGAAAGCCCCCCGTCCTCCCTACTACTACAACTGACTCTTACTTGGTGTTAACCAAATATGCATCCCAACCTTGAAGCCGGTATTCACGAGCTGCTTCTGCAGGGTTAGCAGCCTTTATAATTCCACGGCCAACAATAATAATGTCACTGCCTCTATCACCAATTACCTGAAACAACAATTTTCTCACAGTGAACAGCTAGCTAATACAATTCTATCTATGTCGCGTTAAAACTAGAGCAGTTCTAATAAAACCAGCTTGAAGGTCTATAATTTTCTTATTCGTACTGACAAAGCTGCAGTTGAGGCAACTGCAGGTGCAAGTTGTTGTTCTTGCAACAAGCAGGGAGAAACTAATTATTTGAAGGAAAATAAAAGGTTTACGGTCTTGCTGCACTATCACAAATGTCAATCTGCTGGCTCATCCATGATACCAAATTATATATCAAGAACGGGCAGTTGGTCATATAAAAATGAGAAGGAAAAATAAAAGGAATGGACAAACTATTCAGCTCTTCTGATAAACTTACAGAACTTATATTCCATTTTATTTTTAAATTTTTTCACAACTATGGTATCCGGGCCAGCATGCGCTAACCTAATAATTCAGTAATAGACCATCTAATTCAATGTAGGTATGAAGACTGAAATGTAAGAAATGAAAAATAAGACGCTATAGCAAATGTGACTTACTGAATTTGGAGTGTTATATTGTTGGCCTAGGGCATCTCCTCCTTTTACCAATTGAACACCAGGTGTAGCGTGGATGAAGGATGGTTTTCCAGGTCCATTGGGCCATGAAGCAGGATTCACAGAGATGAACCCAATGACAAAATCCGAGTGATCCTCGGCAATTTTTACTGCTGCTGCTGTGTAATCTCCTGTGGCTAGGTTACCCGCAGAACTCATTTCAGCAAGAAGCAGCAGGCCCCTTCCACGCGGCAATCCCTAAGTACAGGAGAACCAAATCAAGTCTTAATAAAATGTTCTGTAGCTCAATAGCTAGGGTATCAGTAATAGTAAAATAAAACGAACCTTCAGTTTCAGACCATCAACAATTCCTGGACCAGAAATAATGTGTGCATTAATTATATCAGCCCAATCTAAAATGCGGAAGATACCTCTGCAGACAAACAGATCATATTAGATCAACTTGAACAACAAAAATATAAGAATGTTAAAGAAAGCTGGCATTCCCTCACCCTTCAGCTTGCATTGTCACTGTATTTCCAATGTCAGCAAATTTACGATCTTCAAATATTAAGAAGTTGTGCTTCTCTGCAATCTACAGAAGAAAAGAAACAATAGAAAGGACTAAGATAAACTTTAAAATCCCTTTACCTTGGCAAAAACAAGCATTATGTTTAAGCCCCGTTCAATATCATTTTCTTTCAACTTGCAAAAAGTGTCAATTAAACCCAATGTCGGCATACATTATTATTTAAGTCAACAAATACTTCCAACACGTAGTATCCTTTTATTTGGTCCATTGCTCTAGCTATCAGCTACCGCAAAACCCAGTAGGTTAGGCTCGAACACTAATTGCGTTGAAATTTGTTGAAATTTTCAAATAATATGCAGAAATAATCTATTTAGAACCCAGTAAGCAAAATGGTCCAGAACCCATAAACTAAAGATCTTAGCTTCATCACTAGCTATCAGCCTAGGAAACTAAGTCAGTTTTCAGATTAATACCTAAACATAAGTTACTCCTTGGATGCAATAGTTGAACTCTTTAAGATTAAATTTGTAATCCTGCTCGGCTAGCTCATTATTAATTATTAAACAGCTCATGCACATGTTGAAGGAATAAAGAAATACAGAAATACGGTAAACATGATCCAAAATTTTCTGCCCTGGAGCAAAATGAAGCACAAATTGCATCATCATCCACCAGAGCAGATCAATGAGCACTAGTAACTTACCAATCTAAGCTTAGAACCAAAGTCGGGAGTAAAATCAGGCAATATATCAACATGTGTTTTTAACATGCAGATTTCAGGTCCAACCTGCATAGAAAATTTGCAATAAACTTGTCAAATTATTAAACATGAAAGGCACTGACATAAATTATTGGACAAAGATTAAATAGGAAAGGAGGAAAACAGCATGATTTCCTTGTGTCGCACCAAAACAAAGGAGATTTAGCACAATTCATATGCTAAATACGGCTACTGGTTGTTAACTTTATTATTCGTAAACCTCAAATGTATGATTTTTTCAGTTAATTTGACACCCAATAGACAAGGTAATAGGGTTTCTACAACTCCTGTGACACAAATTCAAATATAACAAGAAAGAAAAGCAGAGGTGCAGTGATTATTATATCTCGCCAGCACTGATCCTTGTTTGCAGAAACTATTTTACACATATAAGTTGCCTAATGCCTACTTGTATTGTTTCCTATACCTTATTCATGAACGATAACAGATAAAAGAACAAAGGTACTATTCATCACCTTGTCAGCAATATCCAGTAGTTCAGCAGCTGTGGCCACATCGGCAGCCAAACACAAATTAGTGTTCTTCTGCACCATGATTTCAAACAACTTCTTCCCAGTAGGGTTCTTTGCAGTCTTTGCCCGCTCGTCATATGGTAATCTGGCCCTGACCTTTGTTTCCTTCACTGGTGCAGGAACCGCAACCTTGCGATTCTCCTCCAAGAATTTCTTCACCATTTTTTCTGTTTCTTCTGAAACCCTACCCTTTTCCTTTAGTATCCTCACCATCTCAGTAAGTTTCACCATTGAATGCAATGTGATTCCATTATCAGCCAAATTTTCCCTTCCTCCTTGCTCTCTATCCAAGAGAATCACCAAACAAGCCACAGTCAGGGAAAAAAAATTAGCTCCAGTTTCGCCAATATATCACAAATCTGTGCTAATTGAATTTCTCAAATGACACACTAACACCAAATAAGACTTGAGGCAACGAACAATCCTCTTATCCTATACAACAATAAGTACAAACAGTAAAAAGAAAATTGACAAAGGTAACAAGTACAAACCAACAATTATACGCCACCATTTTCTTTTCACTTGTGTTAATCATGTTCATGCTTATCTCTGAACTTGACTTCTACAAACATTACGCTAGTTTTAAAATTCAATACACCTTACACTTCCATTTGTTTGGCATATCATTTTGATCTATCACACACCTCTTTTAAAATGATAAGAGTTTTCCCAATAGTTCAATCTAATATAAACTACTAGTAATTCTTTACAGTATTTCAGATTTTGATACTGAAATTTTCAACTAATTTCCCCATCATCACATATTTTAAGTAATCAATTCCTTTAGATTAAGATCTTATCAAACATACTAAATATTTAAAGTTCTTAATAAAAAGCTACTTATAGAACATGTCAAACCCAGATTCACTTGATGTTTAAATGTATAGTGAGAGCAGGCATGATAGTAGTTGTAATAAATTATTGTCTCTGATCTATCAGACACAGAGAAATGAATAAAATAATATACTCCAACCTTTTACCCTTACAATTCTTGAAAGCTTATAGGGCATTAATGATATCAGATTTTGCCCAAAAAAAGAAGGCATAATACATAAATATGCCCTTTAACTTGGCTTCAAATCACATTTATGCCCTTCAATTTTGGATGTGCACAAACAGACACTTAAACTTGTATAAAGTTGAACAAATAGACACAAATGTCCTATACGTCATCCTACATGTCATTTTTTGTCCTACATGGTGTCCTACGTGTATTGTGCCATGTAGGACTCATGTATTTATTTATTTAAAAGTTGGATAGTTAAAGTGTTTGTTTGTGCATTATGAAAGTTGGAGGTCAAAGTTAAAATTTGAAGCCAAATTTATGATCCAAATATATGTATTATGCCAAAAAAGAAACTTGTCCAGACAATGCTGACCTCAAAGCCTTACAAAATCTTTCAGCAAATTTTGGCATGATGATTTCAACTTGAAATATCCCATTTTCTTGTTTATGAACTTGACTATTTACATTGAAAGTTTAAACAGAGACTATTAGACACCTAAATGAACACCACCATTGAAGCTGCTTTTGCCCAAAAATTACTATGGAAGGTCTAAAATCTTTTGAAAATAAACATTTTTATAACCCTGGTGTCACTAATGCCAGAACATATACAAAAAAATCACCTAGTTGGGATTCAAACCGTGCCCGCGTAGTTATCAACCCACTTCATTAACCCATACGCCAAAAAATGTGACTTTTGCAAAACTCTTTGGAATAAAGTTAGCTACTTTGTTATTTTTCTCGGTAAGAAATAGTCCAAACACCACAAAACTGATCGACAGAGCACAAATTCAACTGTATGAGTACGAAAAAAAAGAAAATGGACTACCTGTCAATCATGACAACAGCATCAGTAACCTTCAATCCAACAGCACGAAGAGGAGCAGCAGTCTCAAGTACCGAAGCACCACTAGTAACCAAATCCTCAACAATAAGACAAGCTTGACCCTGTTCAAAAGCACCTTCAATAGCCTTAGCAGTTCCATAATCCTTAACCTCTTTCCTCCGCATTACCATCGGCAAGTCCTGTGCAGTTGAGATACACGTCGCAATAGGCAACGCCGTGTACGGTACACCGCAAACAACATCGTATTTGGTAGATTCCGGTAGTGAACCAACCAGAATTTGTGAAATCTGACGGAGAATCGAAGGGTATGAAACGATTAACCGGAGGTCAATGTAGATTGGGGAAAAGATACCGGATTTGAGCTTGAATTCGCCGAATTTAACGGCGGCGATGTCGTGAAGCTGAAGGATTATCGACTCCATTGTTTCCGATACCATTTTTTTTGAGCTTTTAGATTGAAGGTGGCTACTGGGTAGAGTTCAAAGTTTGAAGAAAACAGCACATTTTATAGTTACTTTCATGTTGGTAAAGTAGGTAGAGGTTTTGTCTAGGGCAAATATGGTACACTCTCCGAATATAATTTAGACAAACATTATAATACTAAACCGAAAAATATTGTAATCGAAAGTCGAATTAACGTTAAAATCAAGAGTTATCAAATTTTAAATTGTGACCTCAAACTCAAAAGTCAGAATCAAAATTAAGAGTTCGGTTAAGATGGGGTTAGGTTCGGGAGATCGCGAGTTCAACCCATGACTTGACTCTCAACCTTGAGACTAGGGTGGAGGAGGGCTGGGTTGGGAGTGAGAAATTATAAAATTTAAAATTCCAATAAAAGATTCATTATTGGGATAATTGTATAGAATGAAAAACTAATAATATAAAATAAATATAATAGCTATCGTTTGATTTATTTGTGTTCCATAACAGCTTAACAGTCATTCTCTCCCTCACATCCTAGCAAATGTATATATTTTTGTCCTATATACTTATAATTATACAATAAAATTACTCCCCTGCCCAAGTCTCTTTTGTTTTTCTCTCACTCTCGTTTTATACAAATTCAAATTGTATATAATTTATCTCTTTCTCGTTTTATACAATTTGATTCAATTGTGTATCCCTTGCCCAAATCTCTTTTGTCTTTCTCTCTTTCTCATTTTATACAAAATCAAATTGTATATAATCGTCTTATACACTTGTAATTATACAATTCGTTTTATACACTTCATTTTATATAATTTTTTGCCCAAGTCTCTTTCTCTTTCTCGTTTTATACAATTCGCTTCAACTGTATATGTATAGTGAATCATACATATATATGTTTGTTATTGAGCACAATTGTACAAACTTTGCTTTAACATACAAATATGAATTTTATGTTTGATATATGTAAAAATTGCCCTAAATTATTACTGTTATTTTGATAAATTATTTTATTAGAATAATTGAAAAGTAATTCAAACTTTTACCAAGATGATTTTAATTGGAACAATATTTCATGTAATAATATTATGAATTTCATCTCTCAACAAATTAAATAACACTAGTACATTGAGAACATAAAGAAAAAAAGTGACCACCAAAGTAGGGTTTTATTTTTTATTTAAAAAAAAAGTGATCGCGATTTATCGTATTAGTTGACATATTTTCTATAGTCATTTATTTTTATATTTGAATTCATAGTAGTTAACTTGAATATTTTTTAAAAATAATCTCTTTACGCTTACAAAGTAGTGACAAATCTACATAATATTTTTTTTTTATTTCTGCTTACAAAATTTTACTAAATATATTATTATAAATCGTAAACCAATTAAATCAACCAATCAATTATTAAAAGAAGGAAAGTGCTAATTGAGAAAAAGCACACTATTAACTTTCGGCTATTGTGGGTCCGTTTGGTCGTGTTTTAAGTTAATTTGATTATTAATTAATTTGATGAAAAATCAAGTTGATTTAAAATTAAAAATATTAATAATTAGTTAACTTTTAATATGATTATTTCGTAAGGTATAAATAATATATTTACACAGTAAGTATAGTGTATTTATTTATTTATCAAATATACATTTATGAATTAAGTTTTATTATTTTTTAAATTGAAGTTGAAGTTTTGTTCAAAATAATTTTTAGAGAAGAACTCTGATAAATTTTATTAGTATTTTTATGTGATATTTGTATTGAGTCTGATTAAAATTCAATTTCGTATATTGTATAAATTATTTTTTAAGTCAATATTTGAAATAAAAAAAAAACATTCTCAAAGGATTGTATTTGCAATCTCTAACTAAAAATGGTGAGATTCTCAATTATTTCAATTTATCTGTACTTTACTATTACATGTTAAAATCATTAATGTATTTGCACATATAGATTATTTTTTATAGCATGATGTATGATTTAATTATTTTATTGTATTAATTTTATATATCGAAATTTAGATATATTTAAAATGTTCACCCAATATTATTTTGTAACCAAGAAATATATTATTCTTTGAAAGAATTAGGTTCATGGCATTTATATTCTCCACTTGTTCTTGTCCTATAAAAGTAAATAAATTAACAATCTATTTTACTTTAAATATTCTTCTTCAAAATCCTTTAATTTACCAACACTACTTTTGATTTGAGCAATCAATTTCACTAATTTTCTTAGATTAATGTGGTATGATCGTAGGTTGGGGTGTTAAATGATCGAGTAGAATTGAAATTTAAAGTATTAAAATAAATTGAAATAATATTTGAGTTGAATCATAACTCGTTCAAATTTATGTTAGGCTTAAATAGGAAAAATATTGGATTGAATCATGACCTGTGCAATTTGACATGTTTAATCTTAGTGATTTAAAAATATTGTTATTTTTCTTTAATAACTACTATTTGAATTTCAATTCAATAAAAAACAGTTATAAATTGATATATAAATCATAAAAAATATAAAATAGATTCTAATTTATACATTCAATATGAGATTATAAATTACACCAATACAAAAATATTCTTAAAACATGTTGAAATTAGAGATTACAATGGACCCAATTAAAAATTCTTTTAAAATGGGCTAAATCGTGAATAAGTTGAGATTGATCCAATTCAAAATATCTAGAGCTCCGCCCTTAAATTTTGAATGAGTTAGACGAGTTATATATATTTAGGCTCATTTTGACATTCTTAACCGTACTTCTATGGAGGTATGTAAAAAAAAATATTCTTATACTTTTTATCGATAAATCATATTATATATGCCCGTAAGTAGGAGTATGAAATTTTCTCGATAAAAATCATGTAAAAATTTTAAATAAGATTTCATTTTTCGAAAATACATTTCATAGAATATCAATTTGAAATTAAAAAACGTTTTCAAAAATATAAAAACAATCACTTGGATTTTAGTTTCGAAGAAAAGATATCTGAAAAAACATTTTATTTTACTAATTAAAATCACATTATTCCCCTAAGTTCGATAAAAATATTTATAACTTCGATATTTATAAGCAAAATTAATTTATGTCATAAGTTCGATAAACGAAACCATTAAACTTAACCCGAAAACAAGCTTAAAAAAAGGCCCAATTCAAAACGGGTCAAGTATATTATAAAAAGGATGGCTGACATTTCTCTTATCTTTTTATTTTTATCTTGAGGATTTTGCCATTGTGGCTCCATAATCCCCTCGGTGAGTTCATCTCTTTTCCCCTCTTCTGTAAATTCAATGTTTATTTCTTGTACTATGTTTAATTGGGTGTTCGAAAATGTATTTAATTTTAGCTGACTCGCAAATCTTGGTTTACTACTCTCTTCGTTTCAATTTGTTTGTGTGGTTTCAACTTTGGCAAATAATGTAAGAAAGTAAAGAATTTTTTTTTTAATCTTGTGGGGTTGAAGTTAAACTAATGTTATGTCGAATGTATCAAAATGTTGTTTAATGTGGAAAGTTAGAATTAGAGAGTTGCTATTGGAAATTGAAATGGAGGGGTAGTATTTATGCTTCACTAGGATTTGAACTTGAGACGTTATGGTTCTCAATCTATTTTATTGACCGCTAGTAATATTTTAGGTGGACTGCAATCTTGAGGAACATACTAGTGTTTATTTTGTTGTTGAGACTGGTTTCCTTTGATTTCTCTTTGTTTGTGGTTTAAAGACTTGTCCTTTATGATTAAATATGGTTCTTTCATGACCAATTGCTTGCGTAAGGACTTATTTACGGAATATTTTTTGGTGTAGAGTTTGCGAAATGCGTTTGTGGTGGAGGGTTGTTGATGTTTGGTGTAATTTTGAAAAAAAAACAATGAGTGGAAGTAATGTGTATTGAAATGCAAGAGATATATAATGAAGTAAAGATAGTTGTAATGAGGACTTAGTACTTTTATTGTTAGGAGTGTGTGTTTTGTATTTATTGAAGATTGATAATAAGCTCAGCAAATTGGTTTTATATTTTGATAAAGTTGAGTATTAAGAAATGACAATATTATCTAAACAGTGGTTGGAGCGAGCGATAAGGAGAAAGAGCTGAAATCGTAGTAAAAGGAAATGACTTATCTCATAAGTGAGAGGAGTTATTTCCCCCTTTTGATGGAAACCTTTTTTTCTTAGGAAATATGTTTAGGACCATTTTTATCACTCTTCTACTGTTCTAGTCATACTGAGCAGTGTTAACGTCAGAGTCAAACCTTCTGTAGACTTACTATCAAAAATATATTTCTCCAATTTGTGTTCGCGATGATCCGGGGAAATTTTAGATTGGCGATAAGATCCTTGGTAGTTGTTATGGTTATAGTTTTGTCCTCTTAGTAGTTCTATGCTCATATTTTTCCCATTGTTAAATATCACTTCCTTTCCTTTAGGCCTCTCATCTCTGATAGTAAGTACCGCGAGAGGCTACTGAATTTCTTTGTTTTCTTTGCAGCGTAAAAATGGCAGTGAGTTTGAGTCTTGTTTCCTCGTTCAAAGGACTCTCCTTATCTTCCAATTCTCTCCTCGGGGTTTCTCTTCCCATTGCCCCTAAGTTCTCCGTTTCCTTCCCGTTGAAATCTCCATTGACAATTGAGTCTGCACACAAGAAAGGAGCTGGTAGCACTAAGAATGGTCGAGATTCTCCTGGACAGAGGCTTGGTGTCAAGATTTATGGTGACCAAGTCGCCAAGCCCGGTTCTATAATCGTTCGCCAGCGCGGTACAAAGGTTTCAATTTTACTTCTTCTGGATCTCCTCTCTCTTTTTTATTTTTGCCTAAAACTCGTATTTACTGTGGAAGTTCTGATAGTTCTTTTGATTAATTAATAGTGCTTGAAATGAATTCGGATGAACCCGCCCAAGTAGAGTGTAATTCCAGTTTTTTTGCTCAATACCTCACAAACATACTAGGTCCTGGCATCTTGTCAATAACTCTGCTCCTCTCGTCTGGCTTTCTTCATTTGGTTTGTATATTATTTGTTGGAAATATGTGGATTGTCTAGAGGGCGTTAGGTTGAGTACAAAACAAGGTATTAGAGGGATACATATCTTGTCATTTGAAGTAACAGTTTGCTATAAGGTTTAAGGTTTTGAGCTCGTGTTGTGAAGACATAGTTGGAAGTTCTCTTAAAGAAATGCACACTTGTATATAATCCGACTTGAGTTCTTTTTCTTTGCCGAAAGTGTCAGTTTCTGACAGTATGATGCTTGTTCTGAGCGGGATAATTAGCTATGAGTAGATGTCGTCTTCTATCAGTTAGATAGTAAAAGGGTTTATGCCAGAGGTTGGTATTAGTTTTACTTTTTCGGCTCTGATATGATCCTGTTATCGTCTGTTTGTTTGCTCTAAGAGTAGTTCGAAAGTTGCATTCTCCGTTTAGCATTGCCATATGTTCTGTTCCCTAATCGTTCTCGTGGTGATATTTACAGTTCCACCCAGGAAAGAATGTTGGACTTGGCAAAGATCACACAATATTTTCTTTGATTGATGGACTAGTCAAATTTGAAAAGTTTGGACCTGACAGGAAAAAGGTTGAGTTCTTTAGCTTACTGCTTGTAGATATGTGGTACACGAGTGTTATTAACGTATACTGACTGTGCAGATAAGTGTTTATCCACGCGAGGTGCAACCTGAAAACCCCAACAGCTACAGAAACCGAAAGAGAGAGTCCTTCAGATTACAACGTGAACGTAGAAAGGCACGAAGAGAAGGTGTCATCCCTGAGCCTCAGTTGATAGTTGCTTCTGCTGCTGAATCCTCCGAAGATAATCCCATCACCACTTGCTGATAATGGTCTTTCGATTTTTCAAACATTCTGTTGTCGTTTTGGTTATTGCTAGTAGCTACTTGGGAACACATTTGCAGGCACATTTTCTAAACTGTGTTTCTGCCATTGTTGTCTTTTTTGTTTGTAAATTGTGTTACTGAAAGCATGAGTCATTGTCACAGTTTGTATGAGTACAGAATTTAATGTTTGATTCAGAAGATGCAGCTTTGCACAACCAAAAGAGTTTGAGTTTCATTCGGTTTAAGTGTTCAGTTGGTAAAATCATAAGTAAAATAATCCAATTCCAGAGACCTTCCACGTTATTCCGCCGCAGTAAGAGAAATCTTCTAATTTAAGGAAACTTGAAGATTTTATCTCGATCAAATTTAAACTGTTTAACTCTTTAAATTTGAACCGTATCATATAAATTTGTTTATCTCATCTCTCGTACCAAAAAGATTGAATGTGAAGACAATAAAGTGTAATTATAATTAATTTTTCAGTGGTCGTTTGGTTGAAATAAGTAATTTTAAAATAAATCATTTCATTTCTTTTAGTGGTTGTTTCATTAAAAACAAGTTAATTCGGAAAATGTTATTCCACCAGGCATACGACAAATTATTCTGTCAGGCCAGGGACGAAAATAGTAGGATAAATAATCCAAAAAAAAAAAACAATGTAATACGTTATACCAAAATTGAAATAAAATAATCCTACATTTTATCATGAGTTTATTATACGATTTTCTAGTCGGATCCCAAAACAAATACTCCGACCCGGAAACCGACTCTGGTGCTGAACAAATTTGTGGCAGCCATTTCTCTGTTCTCTTTGTAGAGGATTTTGTGATTCTGGTTGTTCTTCATCTTGCGATTTGCGAGACTCGGTGAGTTCATCTATTTATTTTATTTGATTTTTCTCATGTTTAAGTTTAGTTGTAATATGTGTCAAATCGCACTAGGCAAGCCCGTGCATGATCTCGAGCTAGAAGGGGGCAATAAGGGGTTTCGAACTTGAATTAAACCTTATGGTTCTCAATCACACTGCTGACTGCAATCTTGATGAACAAACTGGAGTTAGAATTGTCATTGATACTGATTTCTCTGTGTTTGTGGTTTAAAGACTTGTCCTTTTTGATTAAATTGTGAACCCTTTATCACCAAATGTTTGCTTAATGCTTTATTTGCGTTTTTTGATGTAGAGTTTGAGAATGAGACTATGGAGGAAGGTAGATGATGTTAGGCGTTATCTTGAAAAGAAGAGTGAATGTGAATGTGATGTGTATTGCTAAGGAGCAAGAGATAGTTGTAATGAGGACTAAAGGTGATTTTTCCATTTAGGTAAGTTAGGCATGAAGGAAAATGCTTTTCGGAAAAATAAATTGTGAGTATTATATGTGAGCATTGGTTGGAGCTAGCCGAGGAAGTGGTGAACTCTGTATACACTCTACCCTCCCCAAGACCCCACTTAGCGGGATTGTCACTGGGAATGTTGTTGTTGTTGGTTGGAGCTAGCGATATGGAGTAAGAATTGAAATAGCAGTAAAAGGACATGACTTATGAGATAAGTGAGGAGAATTCATTTTCCTCTTTTGGTGGAAAACATTTTCAGCAACCAAACATCAAATAACAACTTCTTATATTTGAAGTTAACTAATTTTAACATGTATTTGTGGAAAATGATTCTAGTCACAGACTGAACAGTGCCAAAATCACAATCAGACTTTTCTAGACTTACTATCAAAAATGTATTTTTCCGATTTGTATTGGTGATGATTGGAGTATATTTTAGATTGGTTATAAGGTTCTTGTTAGTTGTTTTTTATGTCAATAGTTAGTTCTATGGTCATCTTTTTCCCCATTTTATACTTGGTACACTTTGGCATATCCTAATACGGTGAAATAGAAATGCGCCTTAGTCTTGAATTCCTTTAAGATCTTCATCTTGTTACCTTTATTTAAACTTCCAAGATATTTCAGGTTGTTATTGATACTGTGCTATTTTGACATTGGATTCTACTATAGTCCTAATTGGTATGCTTGGGTTGTTCCCGAGTTTTGAAACTCTTTTTACTAGTAAAAGTTACATAACCTTTTTCATGCCATGGGCAAATGCTAAGGGGGTAACCTAAAACCATCTGTATATTGAACATACTAATCAAATAAAAGAAGGTACTGGACTACAAATTAAATAGCAATAAACGTTTAAATTAGGAAAAATGATGCAATTGTAGAATTTGTCAGTGCAAGATGCCTTTTGTGGCGTACATAATCCGAACCTATACTGATGATATCTTTGATCAGCAGGTTGATTGAACTGCTCTTGAGTCCTAAAGTCATTTGTACCTATTTATGTTTGATGCATATTTCAGTTTGTATTTAGATTGAGAGGGACCAAATAATGCAGTCACTGGTAGCCATATCAGCCATTGCTTATCAAGTTTTTATGCTTTTTCGATCTTTTAGATCCGCCCTAAGGGAGAAAACTGTTGAATGAAAATTTGTTAGTAAATTTACTCCAAAGCAAGAATAAAAATGGAAACTCTTAACAATTTCTCTGAATTATGAATCTAGTGCCTGTTGGCTGCAAAGTGACTCAGAATTTAGGGAATGATACTTACGAGAACCATAAGACAGGCAAGCTATCCAAGATGATATTTGGAAGCCTATCTTGCTCTTAGTGTTATATTATAGGTTTGTTAGACCATGTTCTGTATATGCTTGATCAAGTTGTTCTCAAAAGTCATTACACACAGCCAGTAGAAAAGTGCTGATTGCTGAAAGTGAAATAGAGCGACTGTTGCTGCATGGGTGATGAATCATATTGGTGCCCATGAAGCTTAGACTCTCCAAAAATGTTATCGAACTTGTGTTGAATCCTCCAAAAATGCTACTTTTTGAAGGATCCGGCTCGCACTTGTTGGCATTTTTGAAAAGTCGGAGCAACTTAGATTTGTCCAATCATCCTACTTATAGACATCTATGTTGATTATCTCACACTCTTGCTCTGAACTTTAAGCATTTCTATCCTTGAAGCCTTTGATTTGTTTCGTTGAGAAAAAAGAAAGTTGATAATGACCATATGCTACCAAGATGTTCTTACTTTCTATACTGCTCCTGAAAGTATTGATACACAGCTCCTCCTTCCGCGTGTTTATTGTCCATTTTATCTTCAGATTATTGAGATGCCTTATTCTTCTTCTATTTGTGGTTTAGTGTTTGTTAAACTTCAGCATATCCATTTTCGTCTTACCACATTCTCTTGTTTGCGTCAGTCATCAGGTTCTTGAAGTTGACCAGTGATGGGAAATAGGCCAGCAAAGCCGGAGAGAGATGAGGTGCTTTTGAAGATTGTGCCTCCTCTAGATCAAGCATACGTTAGATGGCTTGCTCGTGATCTCGAGAGAATTCATGGCTTCACTCCAAGAAACCCTCGTGCTGTAAGGCCACCCGATCATTACATAGAATACATGCGTTTACAGGGATGGTTGGATGTCAGCTTAGATGACCCCGACCTTGCTCATCTACTTAAATAGTGAAGTATATCAACTGCAATACTCTTAAGAACATGTATAAACTTCAAATTGATGTTTAGTTTTCTGTACTGGTACATTGAGATTCAGATCCTGTGTATGATTTATGAAATGGAAATCTTGTGAAATATCACTTGTTTGCTTGAGCTATGTGACTTTATTAGTATGAGTTTGCAATTATTTTCCCCTAGAGGGGCGCGGGCGATCCTATCGGATCACTCTACCCTTAATCATAACTCTCGTGTTCGAACCATGGAATAGAAAAAACTTGTAGAAAATGCTCCCCCTTCTAATGACCTTTCAGCAGCCCAAATGCATAGTAGTTTGGGGTCTTCGAAATCAACCTTTCTATCTTGTATCTCCACGAGATATAAGATAAACTCTAGATATATTTTACTCTCCACTAGGTTTCAATGATAACGTTGAAAATTTCTTTTTGTCTAGTAGTGTGACTTTTGATTTAAAATCTCACTAGCGGTTAAAACGATAATCTGACCTTTAACGAATAGTGATTGATAATAGATATCTGCAAATCAATAAACCGAATCGAACCACATCTCTAATCCAATAGGCCCTTAATATTATTTTTATAACAACACAAATATTGTTATTTGTTTAACATTATACGTCTCAAAAGTTATATGACTATATAAATACTATCATATTCTACACTAACTAATATACATCGTAGATAACTAGATATGATTATTACTTTGCGAGTAATTTTTCTTTGACCGATTGATTAAACATATTAAAATTTCTATCAATAATTTTTTTTTCATGGAGCCCATAGAATTCAATTTGACATGTGAAAATGGAGGGTGCAAACTAAATCCAAACTTTATCATTAAACTATAATTGGATAATCATATTGTTAAAAAAAAAACAAAAAAACATAGTACTAAAGTACCATTTATTTACTTTGATTAATTAATTTTTATAATATATAGTATTTTTTTATTTACAAATAACTGCAAATTCCCTCCACCTATATATCCGAACCAAATTCCCTCTCTTTCTTCTTCTTGTTCTTCCCTTTCTCTCTCTTCCCGCTATTTTTTTTTTCCCTTTTCCCAATTTCAGATCTCATCTTCTTCATCTTTTTCCACTCAATTCTCCTTTTTTTCCATCAATTCTCACTTTTTT
Organism: Solanum pennellii; assembly: GCF_001406875.1. Classification (NCBI taxonomy): domain Eukaryota; kingdom Viridiplantae; phylum Streptophyta; class Magnoliopsida; order Solanales; family Solanaceae; genus Solanum; species Solanum pennellii. The sequence continues at coordinate 63,195,338 of NC_028647.1, read as the reverse complement.
TCCAAACCCCATATGTCTAAAACTTCAAGAATCGAAAAGGGTTTTCAATTTTATCAATTTTATCTCTTGTTTTGTCACTGAAAACAAAAAAGATCGATTTTTTTTGGGAATTTTGGGAGTTTTTAGCAGGTGGGGTTGTTTAAAAACGAAGGTTTTAGCAGATCATGAAACCCCAACAGCATCAGCAGCAGCAACAATCTTTGAAGCGTCAGCTTCAGTTTTCGTCGACTAAACCGGTGTTTGGTGACTACCACCGGTTTTCCACAGAACCAGTTGATTGTTCCACTCAAGAACCCCCTGGAATTGTTGTGAAGACTCCGGTGAGCTTTTTTTTTTTTTATACTGTTATTTAGTGTCTTACTGATGTAATATAGGTGTGTGGTATAAATTGAACAGTGTTATGTAAAATTTTCTGTTGGAGTTTGGGTATTTATGGTGAAAATTGCTGGTTAAGATGTTCGAATGGAAAATTTGAGGTTTTGTGTTGTTTAAGTGAAGCTTTGAGGTGGGTTTGTCTTGAATTGTAGTTTTATTGTTAAGGCTGTAGTGAGCTCTCCAATTTGTGTAATGCTATCCTGTGTATCTTTCTGTGATGTAATTTGCTTTATTGATGAATGATAGTGGTTGAAATGGATCAACGAACTGGTTGTGTTAAATGTTGTTGAAATTTGGATATCGAGACTAGTGAGCTTTCTTTGTGATTCTTTAGTGCCTTACTGATGCACTATAGGTGTGTTTATGGGATAAATGAACAGTTTTATGTACAATCTTTTGTTGGCGTCTGGATATTAAATGGTGAAAGATGCTTTATTGATTGTTCGTTAAGATTTTCGACTGGAAAAATTGAGGTTTTATGTTGTTTAAGTGAAGTTTTGAGGTGGGTTTGACTGGAATTCTTGCTTTACAATTCAGGCTCTTGTAAGTTCTTCATTTTCCTCAACGCTATGCTGTATATCATTCTGTGATGTAGTTTACTTTATTGTTGGGTGCCAGTGGTATAAAATGGATCAAGGAACTGGCTGTGTCAAATGTGCTGTTGAATTTTGGATATATAGTGGTCATAGTAGCTTTCTTGAGCCCAATTGTTTCTCCAATCGGAAAAGCATTTGAGAAATGTTTCAAAGGGACTATACATAAGTATCTGAGAAATGTTTCAGATGTAGCACACTATTTATTAGGTTTTATAGGACATATTCTTTAGGATACGAGTCTCAAGAACCTTGATCTAGTGGAAGATTTGGAAGTATTTAACTACTACCAAACTCAAGGAAGACTATTTATCGGGCACATTCTCTAATTTAATTTTTCTTTTCCTTTTATTGGTTTTGTGGAATGTTTAAACCAATGAACTCGTGGTCTTATTAACATCCTTGCACTGAGCAGCTATTTGATGGTTGTTCATCTGCTTTTTCCATAACATTACATCCGTCTTCAGCTATCCAAACTATGAACTGTTCGTATGACCATCAGTAAGGAATTTTTGTCCAAGTAGGATTAACCCAATAATAAGTGTTGTATGACTAATTTTCGCTTATTATTCGAAGTGTTAATAGTATGTAATTAATTTGTCATTGTGCATCCTAAAATGAAAATTGCACTTAACCTATGCTGATTCAAAGGAGATGCATGCGGTTGACAAGTTCACATTTATATATCAATTTCATTTTCAGACACAATTTAGGTTAAATCTTAAAAATATAATATGCTGATAGCGCTTGGGGTATTCAATTGTCTTTTTCAGCCACTGAAGCGGAAGAGTGCAGCAGCAAATTATGGACAGGCGGTTGGTGACCGGAATCCAGCTTCTGGATATGCTAATGTCAACAGTCCTTTACAAACGACACCAGTATCTGGAAAAGATGCACAGAAAGTTCCTAGGACTTCAAAGGCCAGATCTGCTTCTCAAGCTGTTACCTCCAATGTTGGTGAGGATTTTTGAGAAAAATGTTTCATTTAAAATGTTAATGTACTTCATTTACTTTCAATGAAGCATTCAGTATAGCAATCTTATCTTTGTAATTCACTTTTTCTGAGACCGACCTTATTTATACAAGCAGAGAATTACTAGCTCTAACTTTTGGTTATTGAATTTACAGGATCCCCTTCAGGCAATAATGTTACTCCAGTTGGTCCTTGTCGATATGATAGCTCCCTGGGTAAGTTAAAACTTTGATGACATAATTGTTGATTTGTCCTTCAATGTATTATTTCTCTGATGTCTGAGTTGTTCTCAAGTGTTACATATTTGTGGTTTATTGGATACTCCTCCGGCAATTACCTGTTAAATGGAAGAGCTATAGTAAACTAGTACTTATAACAGCATTTCTTGATTCCCATTCAGGTCTTCTAACGAAAAAGTTCATCAATCTAATCAAACATGCAGAAGACGGTATGCTTGATCTAAATAAAGCTGCTGATACATTAGAGGTGAAGTTCAATTTATGTAAACGATGCAGAAGACAGTATTCTTGAATCTTGATGCTACTATGCTTGATGAGGTCTTACCAGTTTAAGGTGGTTATTTCTTATAACAGGTGCAGAAAAGGCGTATATATGATATCACAAATGTCCTGGAAGGCATTGGGCTGATAGAAAAGAAACTCAAGAACAGGATCCAGTGGAAGTATGGGCAGATATACTTATCCAAGTTGAATAAATTTCTCAATTATTTATCATCAATATTTATAATGTGATTCGGGATAATTCAGAGAAAAAATAAGTTAAAATATGATTTTAAATATTATTATGTAGGGGTCAAGGTGTCTCGAAACCAGGAGAAGCTGACGAGAGTGTTGCAAGTTTACAGGTAAGGACCTTTACTCCAACGCCTGTTGTATTTCTTAATGTTTTTTAAATACACATTTGTCCTCGAAAAGTGAAGTAACTTGAGCAAAAGGGGCTCGTACTGATGAAAAGATCCTCTATTCTCCTGAAAAATGTGTGGGATTTTTTTTTTCACAAAACAACAGTTTTAAGCATTCCAATGCTCTTAATTTTAGCCTGTGCCTCCTCTGCTGAAGGCTGCTAACAACATTGACCTGCCAGTATCAGTTTTAATGGTATTCTCTTATCGGGAGTTTGCCCTCTTGCAGGCAGAAGTGGATAAGTTGACGATTGAAGAGCATAGATTGGATGACCAGATAAGGTAGCTTCTTGACTAGTAATAAAAAATCGAACAGTGCGTTGCTTCATCTCTGACCTTAGATTGTGTTATTGTTGGCTTCTTTCAGAGAAATGCAGGAAAGTTTAAGGGACCTAAGTGAAGATGAAAATAATCAAAGGTAGCATCTTTGGCTTAAATATGAACAACATTCTGCTCATGCGATTTCTGATGGATTTAGCTGCTCACCATTTTCTTATTCATTCTTAAATACTGATATCCTGAAAAATTCTTTGCAAAGATGGCTTTTCGTCACTGAAGACGATATCAAGAGCTTACCTTGTTTCCAGGTAATATTTTAACCCTCCTTCCAATTTTTCCATTCCCTTTATTTCTAAATGCAACCTTCAATAACTGACTGCTTAGTCTAAAAATTGATTGGTTCGATCAGAATGAAACATTGATAGCAATTAAAGCTCCACATGGCACGACTTTAGAAGTCCCAGACCCTGACGAGGTAACCTATATCTCCTTATTACAGAAAAAATATTGTTCCATTTCTTGCCCTTTCACTACCACATATCTTAGCATGTCCTTCTTGCCTCTAATAGGCTGTTGATTATCCACAAAGGAGATACAGAATAGTGTTACGGAGCACCATGGGCCCCATTGATGTTTACCTAGTCAGGTATTTTGCTGCTTCTTAGCACAATATGAATACCAGGATGGAGAGAAGGGGACGGGTGTTCTAATCTTTTTACATTATATGGGGTTTAATGGATATATTTCAATATTTGAAACTAGAGTTGTGTTTTATTTAGTCAATTTGAGGAGAAGTTTGAGGAGGTAAATGCTGTTGAGGCACCCCCAAGTGTGCCTTCAACGTCAGGTCTGAATGAGAATGCAATTCCAACATTGGCTACTGAGGAGAATGAAGAAGTTGATACTGGCATGGAGGGAAAAGAAAATCAAAGTGTGCGCTCAGAAGTTGGCACTTCACAGGACTTTATGACTGGAATAATGAAGATTGTTCCAGATGTTGATGTAAGTTACTGTTTACGAGCATTGCATTAACCTCTCATTACAAGCATTACATTAATTGTTCATGGGCATTACATAATTGCAGTGCTATTGAATGCCGGGCAAAAGTAAGAAAGTACGACCCATAAAGCATTTGCATTTTGCCATTCCTAGAAGAATAGATGTTTCAGACACGATCTTATTTATTATGATAAAATATAGGATTTGAATAACTATGGTTTTCAGTTGCTAATTATTTTCAATCTTCAGAACGAAGCAGATTACTGGCTTTTGTCAGATGCAGATGTTAGCATCACTGACATGTGGAGGACAGAATGTATCCTTCTGAAATCTGTTTTCTGTTATTATCAAAAGGATTTAACTTTATGTATATTGATTCTAACACTATCGATGTATTATGGACAGTTACATGTAGTTACCTTTTTAGGCAACCTGTTTTGTGCATAGAAGTTGAACTTTCATTGACATTACTTCTCTGAATGTAACATCCATAACTCGCAAATAGCTGCTATTGACTGGAACGAGTTGGATGTAATTCAAGAAGATTATTCGATCGCTAATGTCAGTACCCCAAGAGCCCAAACTCCGCCACCTGCTACAACTGAAGTACCTTCTGCAGCTAATACTTCCGGGTGCTAAATGGTATTTGCTGGTGCTTGTGTTGATGCTGTCGTTTAGTTTTCTAAAAGATGAATGGTCGCTCCATTTGCCGGATGATGCTTATATTATTGGTTGAACAAAAGCTTCTACATTAGATTCATTCCCCTGTACATCCATTTCAACTCTATAAAGGAAAGAACAAGTGCATCCAGGGCTGTTGCATTTGAGGCTCAAGATATTGCAAGACTCGAGCCGATTGTTCATTGTACAGTTTAGATATACTTAGATTGCACTTGTAATAGCAACAGTCAGTAGGTTAAGCTGTCGATATCTTGCTTCGTGTATCGTCTAACTCATTGCTTTCTATGATCTTAGCTCTAACAATATAATTAGGTTGATGATTTAGCCTAGATTATTCTCATACTTTTGGACAAGTTTTATTTAGTTGCTGCAGTTCTTTTTACATTTGAATGTGTCTGGAGTTTGCTTTTCTGCTATTCAAGTTCTCGAATTGCATCTATTGAGAAAGGGTGACTTGGAGCAATAGTAAACTGTTTGAGTCGTGGAATCAACCATTGATGCTTGCTTTTATCTGTGTACACTACAACCCCTCGGGATGCAGAACTTTCCCAATCCTTGCACGAACATGAGATACTTTGTGGACTGAGGCTAAATTGAGAAGAACGATAGAAACATCGATGAACACCTGTATTTCCAGTTATATACTGAGCTAAATCTTGCAGTTATCAACAGTGTTGTTATACTTGACAATGACAATCAAATAGTAGTACATATAATTAACCTGTAGTATTTACTAACACATATATTACATCTGCAGCAAAATTGTGTTCAAAATCAACCTAGTTTTACTTTTCTTTATCAACATTGAGTTCAAAATCAACCTAGTTTTTTACTTTTCTTTATCAACTTTCTTTCCAATCCAATTAGCAACAATTGGTGTTAAAGCAACAGTAGGGGGAAATCTAATAGGTGATGCAGCTTTGTGAGCAGCATAAGCCAATGCAAAAGTTCCCACTTTCTCACCAGTCTCATCAGTAGAAATACCAACCTGCAAAATATATATATGAGTTTCTATTAGATAAAATATTGGAGTGAGATGAGTTTTAAATGGAGCAATATGGACGACGAGAACTCATACTAGCTGATCCTAACTTGTTTGAGATTGAGACGTTAAAATATTGGAGTGAGATGAGTTTAAATGGAGCAATATGGATGATGAGAACTCATACTGGCTGATCCTAACTTGTTTGAGATTGAGACGTAGTTATAACAGTTGTAACATGCCAACCTATGCTTCACATGCATATCCTCATCAATATACAATAAATCACTCAACTAGGAACTTTTCTCTCGCAAAGTCACTCAACTTTGATTTTTTTTAAATTAAAATTTTCATAGTTGAGTGACTTTTGAATTGAAAATCATAGTTTAGAGAAAAAAAAAACTCATAGTTGAGTGACTTTCTGATAGATAAGTTAAAAGTTGAGTGACCATTTTGAGATATTATCTCAATTTTCATTGACTGTCAGACTATATTACTCGAACTCTTCAAAACCTTGTTGCTATATTTAAAAAATGCACTGCTTTTGGGAATCCAACACACTCAACAACAATTTTGAAGAGGCGGAGCAGCATAGACAACCATGCCACATCACCATTCTTTTGGAGGATCTGACTAACATTTTCGAAGAATCCGAGCAACATAACTGCGAAGCCACACACCTTTGAGGTGCAAGAACACATTTTATCTCTTTTTGTGTTGGAAGAAGTGTACCTTTTGTAGCAAGGATTGAACATCAACACCAGAATTGATGAGAGCATAACAAAGACCAAATGATATCAATGAGAGAGTAATTGAAGTTGCTAAATAAGCTCCCCCATATTTTGCCAAAAGCTCTTTTGCTTGATCCCCTTTTGATTTCTTATCCTTGTTCTCTTCATCTCCATCCTCTTTTGAGCTAAATATCTGAAATCGTTTAATATATTATAAAAGATAATCTTTTGTATGTCTTACTTGAGCCGATCGTGTATCGAAAACAGTCTTTCTATCTCAACGAGGTAGTGTTAAGGTCTGCATATGTTCTACCCTCTCCAAACCCTACCTTATGAGATTATACTCGATACATTGTTATTTGTAAAAGATGATATTTTCTATGCGTTACTTGAGCCGATGATCTTTCGAAAACTGTCTCTCTATCTCCACAAGATAGGGTTAAGGTTTGGGTACGTTCCACCATCTCCATACCTCATCTTATGAGATTATACTCGATATATTGTTGTTTATAAAAGATAATCTTTTATGAAGTTTTCTTGGACGGGGGCAAGTAATAAGCAAAATAGAATGGTAGAAACTTATTCGCGATCAACTGTTTATATCAAAGCAATAAATATACGATACATATTTGTACACTTAATCAACCACAATTATTTTCCACCTCTTTCTTTCACTTAACCATAGTAAATTTAATCAATCAATTAAGCATTGACACGTGTTTGCACATACATTTATCTTATTTAATCACGATGCGAATTTTAATTAGTCAGACCATTGAAATTTATATACCAAGAAAACAAAGTATTATAATTCCCAAATTCCAAACACCCACAAAACAATCAAACAAACCAAAAAAAAAAAAAAAACTACTCCTCCCTTCGGATTTACTTGTTAAATATTTTCTAATTCAATTTCGACTTGGACAATTATTTTTCAACATTATACCAACAATTATCATTTAAAACAAATATTTGACATCGTATCAATTAATTAATAGAGGTAAAATAATAAATCGGAACAGAAGAGTACCTTCCATAGGCCAGCTTCTAGACCAAATTTCTTTGTAATTTCATCAGCAGATTTAACTTTTTCTGTTGTTTTCTCCTTCAATGCTCTAATTTTAAACTTTTTTTTGGAATTTGAGGTAACTGAATTTAGTGCCTTGTTTGGTTTTCTAAAATTTGGAAAAACAGGAAATAAAGAACAAAGAGCAATTTTACTGTACTGAGAAGAAATTTGTAAAGCAGAAGCCATATTTTTTTTGAGTTTATCCAAACGCGGCGTTAATTCTCTTCTTCTTTGAGGAGTGGACTCAAATGGAGAATTAAACAAACAAAAAATCAGATGGAGAGAATGACAAGTTTCATTATTTCTGGCCTTTCTTTGTTTTAACAAATAAAAATGTAGATATTCTATATTCCCTACTATTGGGCTTCCTACTTCTTTTTTGGGCCTAGTATCTAATCATACATTTTTGGAATTCAAAATTGAGAAAATCGTATATAATAGTAAACTATTAATTTAAATTAAATCTTATAAATATACTTTGATTTTGTATCCTATAGCAAGTTATTGCTATTTTCGCTACTCTCTCTGGTTGAATCTCGCTCGCCACTCTCGTTTGGTGGCAGTTTCGTTCGTCTCTCTCGCTTTTTATATACAACACAAATGTGCAAAATGTGTTTGTGTTTGTATAAAGCAAGAGGAAATTGTATAAATACATATATTTTCGTTCTCCTCTCTCCCCCTCCAAGATCTCGCTCGCCACTCTCCCTAATCTCCTCGCCACTCTCGATTGGTGGCAGTTTCGCTCGCCTCTCTCGCTTTTTATACACAACAAAATGTATAAAATGCGTCTGTGTTTGTATAAAGCAAGAGGAAATTGTATAAATACATATATTTTCGTTCCCCTCTCTCCCCCCTCCCAGGTCTCGCTCGCCACTCTCCCTAATCTTGCTTGCCTCTCTCACTTATACAAACAGAAACAAAATGTATAAATTGTGTTTTTGTTTGTATAAAGCGAGAGAAAATTGTATATCCACCATGCAAATATATATATATCTTCGTCCTATGCACTCATAATTATTACAATAAAAATATTCCCCTGCCCGGTTTTCTTTTGTCTTTCTCTCTTTCTCGTTTTATACATACACAGATTATACAATTGATTTTTTGTATACAATTGTTTTCTTTTGCATATGTATAGCAAATTACAAAACTGCTTACTTTGTATATGTATAACGCATTATACAATTGTTTTTTGTATATGTACAGTGAAATATACATATTTGTGTTTGCTATGAAGCGTAATTATACAAATTTTATTATAACATACAAATATGAATTTTGTGTTTGCTATAAGTGAAAGTTACTCTGTCACGACCCAAAACCGAGCCGCGACTGGCACCCACATTTACCCTCCTATGTGAGCGAACCAACCAATCTAAACCTTAACATTTCAATTTAATATCAACATAAAGCAATGCGGAAGACTTAAACTCATTAATAAAAGACAATTCAATAACTTCTAAAATTCAACATCTATTATTTCCCCAAAATCTGGAAGTCATCA
>NC_028647.1:63178313-63180101 GCF_001406875.1 Solanum pennellii | reverse complement strand
GGTCAGAGACTCGTTTCCCGTACCAATTTCTCAAGAGTTGAAGTGTTTTGCAACGGGAGCTTACGACGGCTCGTCGTGGATGTGACGGCACGTCCTGCAGGTCCGTCACCGATTACAGAGAGTCGATTTTCAGTGCCCAATTTCAGAATTCTAAGTATGCTGAAACGAGACATCTGTGACGGGCCGTCGTGCCTATGACGGTCCGTCGTGATGTCCGTAATCTTAGCCAGTTTTTCCAGAAATAAATCTGCTGCTCAGAACGATTAAACAGGTCGTTACATACTCGAATTAAAAAAAAATATTGGACGTGGCAAATGTTTATTGTATTTATGATAACTAGTTATAATTTTAAAAAATTATGAACAATAGTTATGTTTTGGGTTATGTAGTAAATACATAATATACATAAAATTGATATTTGATGTCAAAATATAACTCTTTCGCCTGATACGAATAATATTCAACTAATATACAACGATTTTTGCTAATTATAATTATGTTCGTAATTACCTCTTTAAAATACCGTTATTTATAAAATTTTCTCAAATAATCAGGTGGCAGGGGGCGGAGTCAGCCTTCTATTAGGGTTTCATTCGATAAAAGATATTATTATTTATACAGAATTAAAATTATTTTTTATATATATATATAATAAATATCGATCCGCCTTCAATTAATTCGTGTGTTTAACTCTTCTAATTTTAAACCTATTTTTTGGTTTGATCTTATATAAACATATAAACTTTTTGAATAGTTAGTTATACCTTCATTATTATAACTTACTACTCAATTTTTTATAATTTATTTTTCATAATTATCAGTGGACCTGATAATTTTGAATTGTTTTTTTTTCTTTTAATAAATATCAAACATTGCTTAGTAATGAAGGGAACTACATTTTGCTATTTTCTTGAAGTGAAAATTTTAGAGTGACTAAATTACTCTATATTATTTTTATTATGCTCTTTTATTTTATACAATTAAATGAATAAATTGATAGCAATTTGGAAGACAACTTAGCTCTTAATTGATGCATTACTTGAAATTGAAAATGAAAACTAATCTAAAAATTTCTTAAACAGAAGTAAATTAACTATTAAGAAAGAAAACAAATCTTGAAAATATTCCAAAGATTGTAGTGCAATAGCAAATACTTTTCAATTTTTAATTAGAGATCTCGATCGAGTTTGAATGGTCAGTATGGAGTCCGTCATCTTTATTAAAAGCGTTTAACCTGAAACTTTTCGACGTGAATTCAAATTAATCGAATCTTAAAATAAACGTTCAATATCAACCGAAAAGAAATGACATTGAAAATATAGTTGTTGTTCCTTGTAGCAAAATTTTGGTAATAGGTTAAGCTCATTCACCAACTAATTAATGATATATGAACATGAAAATGTAGAAAAATGTTTTTTTAAAAAAAGAAAAAAAATTATGTTAATATGTAAGTACAAAAATATTATCTCAAGAGCAATTATATATAATCGAACAAAATACTATAAGGATGAAATAAGATGAAGTGAAAATTCAGAGACAGCAAAAGAGAGACGAGACACTAAACTTGAAAGGTCAGTTATGAATTTTTTTCACAATTTCAATTATGTAAATCATTTTGCTTATTTTTAAGAAACTTATTTTTTTTATTTTAAAAAAATCTAATATAATTTGACAAACAGAAACAATTAAAAAAACATATTAGAAAGCATTTTTCAAAAAATAATTCCCCTCACCAAACACTCCCCTATTCTCATTTTATATATATATATATATATATATATATATATA
>NC_028647.1:63138080-63177209 GCF_001406875.1 Solanum pennellii | reverse complement strand
TTCATTTTTGAAGAAGCTCCATCCATTATCATTCAAGCTCCTTGATTTGAAAAGGTAAAGTAAAATTTAATATATTCTTTACATCTTTTTATGTCGATTATTAGTTCTTATTTTATGTCGATTATTAATTCTGAACTTGATAATTATATTAAACCAAATGATAAAATAATAAAAGATCAATATTAACAATTTGAAACAAAACTCATTATCTTTATTCATATAGATTTATTAATTATGAGGTATAGGGAGTGGGGTGGGACGTGAGAGAGGAGGAGTATATATCATTAAAGTCACTTTATCGAAAACTGAAAAAGTGGGTCCTGGCGCGTGTTCAACAAACAAATCGACCTTGCAGATTATTTTTGCCACGTAGGCACGCAAGGGGTAATATATTACTTAAAAAAAAAGTTGGAGGGGGTAATAGGACCTCATCAAAGATAAGGTGTGTCGTAGGGATTTTGGGTATAGGCTAGGGGGTAATTGGGTATTATCCCTAATTTTTTAAGTATATATAATGGACACCAAATCCCTTTAAGCTACTTCCTGCGTTTATTTCTCCAGATTTTGAACCTTCTTATTGAAAATATTGACTCCATCACTGTTCTTCGTATTTTTCTTTTTATATTGTATGACGTTTATCGATACTTTTGATGATGTCTTTTAAATAAAAAATCCAATTTCAAATAGTTTAAGGACACAATAGATTAACTTTTTTAATTTTATTTTTGAACCAGCTATACGTTGAAAGTTCTTTTTTTTTTTGAGTTACTTGACTAATTAACTAAAGGATATTTTTAAGCTAGTTAACTAATAACAAGACTTATATATTATCAAAAAAATATAACGAAAAATAAAATTGACCTATTTCAAATTGTTCAAAAATTTTTTAGCCCTTCTCCTAGTTCACAAATAACCACATTTCAATCCATACAATAAAAAATAATCAATCATTGTCTTAAAATTTTATACTAATCTCAAAATTTTAAAATTTTAAATATTGGATAGTTGAAAGTTGCGTGTGTATAATCAAATACCATTTACATGTCTAACCTTAAAAATTTTGTGTTTACACATATATATGTGGCAAAAATATACTATATAATTAATATAAGCTTTCAGGCTTAACTCGTTAAAAATTTTAAAGTTATATCAAAATCAACTTTATTTCATATAAGATATATTCTATTTTTTTTCCCCAATCTTTATTTTTTAAAATTACATCAAAATAAGTTATATTATCATAAGCACTTCAATATTTATTGAGAGTATAAATAAATAAGCTCAGCTAAATATGTATTTTCATCTTACCTTTAAAGAGTCAACTACCTAGCTCTACACAATTATTATACACGTCTATCTTCCTTGTTATCTACGGCAAATTAATTGGATAATCTAATTTTTTTAAATAAAATTGACACAAAATTATCAAAAATAATTTATAGTAGATTTAATTTAATTATAATAAAAGTAAATATATTTTGTCGGAATAACCTCTTCTTTTAAAATTGAGAATTTATCCAGAATAAAATATAAAAAAATGATGCGTTTAAATCAATATAAAGGAGAATATAGATAACAACAAATAATACGATAATTGAAAAACATCAGATAATATTAAAGTTCTTTAAAATTCAAACAATATTTTATACTTCAAAGGTATTTTTTCACATCATCCATATCCTTAGACAAAACGTAAACGAAAGAGACCAGAAAAAAAGCAAAAAAATCCTCAATATAATCCCTCTTTTTCCTCCAATATGGATCAAATAAATAAATGAAAATGACAAATATACATAATCTCATAATTAAACTCTGGTGAGAGCAGAAGCGGCGTCAAAATTTTTAATAAGGGGGTTCAAAATTTGTAAAAATAGATAGTCGAAGGGGGTTCGACATCTACTATTTATACCTATAAATTTATTTTAATCATGTATAAATAATATAATTTTCCGCCGAATGGGGTTCGAATGAACATCCTTGTATGAAGGTAGGTCCATCCCCGGGTGAGAGTACAATATTACGTATTCTTACTCCTATCTTACGGTAGAAAGACAGTTCTCGAAAAATTCTTAGTTCAAAGAAAATCAAAATTGACCATCAACAATAAATCAGATATAAAAAGGATAAAATATATATATAAAAAATTACCTAAATACACAATTTACTTAACAAAATTCTTTAAAATTTCCTCTAATTTTAACAAATTACAAAAACTCCCACTCTCTTATTCTTGAATACACCACTTTACAGCGATATATCGATCATATATATCACTTTATGGAATATATAAAGCTATGTACCGATACCGTTGATTGATACAATCTTAAACCGAGACGTTTTGGATGTGTCCAAATTCCACCAAACTAAAAGGATTTTTGTAATTCCGAAAAGACCAGATATTAAAAATAATTAACTTTTAGCACTATATATTTTATGTTTAAAAAAATTAAAATATGCACAAATTTTATCTCTTTCTTTTTTTCTGGTCAATTATTATTAAACAGTCAAAAAAAATAAAATCTTTGACCATAATATTTTCTAAAATATTAATTAATTTGACCAAATAAAAATTGGAACATTATATCACACGTTAACTCATTTATTTCCTTCTATATATATATATTAAACTCCTTCTTCTTCTTCAAAAATATATTCAAAAATGTCTTCAAAAAATAAAAAAATTTGGAATTGCATTACTTCCAATGGAACAGCAGCTTGTGGTTGCAGCAAGCCCAAATTATCAGAAATCATTCAGCCCAAGCCCAAGCCCAGGCCCGAACCCGAGCCCAATGCGCACTCATCTTCAACCTCTAATTCAGATTCACCATCTCCGACGATTATGCCGGCGAAGATCGTCGGAAGTGTGGCGGTGGTGAAGGAATCCGATGATCCGTTTGGGGATTTCCGGCGATCGATGTTGCAGATGATAATGGAGAAGGAGATTTACTCGTACGATGATTTGAATGAGCTTTTGAATTGTTTTTTACAGCTGAATTCGCCTTCTCATCATGATATTATTGTTCAAGCTTTCATGGAGATCTGGAATAATGGCAAAAATTATTCCGCAAATTGACGTTGCTCGAATTCTTCAAAAATGTTAGACGATAACAGGTTGGGATAGGAGAATGTTATATGACTTATATATATTCTATATTTTATGTTAGTCGAATTCTTTAAAAATCTCATTTTCGAAAAAATAGTATTCGATAATTATTATAAACAATATGTTTTTTTTTTGGTTTAATGAATCTTTAATTATGATAAACTTTTATATGTTTTTTTTTCTCAAAAAAATAATAAAAAAGCTATATTGAAAAGGGAAAATTATATATAATGATAAACTATTAATTCAAATTAAATAATATAATCACACTTTGATTTAATTGTGCCCTGAAACTAACTGTCTGTCAGTAGTCTCTCTCCCTCAAACTCTCGCTTGCCACCATCCCTCTGTCGCTGCCTCTCTCGCTTTATACAATTAGAAATGTATAAATTGCGTCTCTGTTTGTATAAAGCGAAATAAAATTGTATATACACATGCAAATACATATATCTTCGTTCTATACACTTATAATTATACAATACAAATAGTTCCATGTCCAGTTTTCTTTTGTCTTTCTCTCTTTCTCGTACAATTTATAATTTGTGTTTGTATAAAGCGTGCGCGAGAGAGAGTGTGTGATATTTGATATACAAATATTTTATTTCGATTCAATTGTATACAAATTCAACTTTTATACATATATACAAACACATGAAGTTGAAGTGAGAGGACGCCAAATATTTATACAAACGAGAGACTGGCAACCATTTATACAAATGGTCTGCCAGCGAAATTATACAAATCTGGAAAAGGAGCCAGCAAATTATACAATTGTTTTTCTTGTATATATGTATACGGAAATAGCCTAGTCATAACATGTTTGCTGTGAAATGCAATCATGCAAACTTTTTGTTATAACATACAAATACGAATTTTATGTTTGGTATAGGTGAAAGTTGCTCTATTGAAAAACCAAATAAAATTGTATCAAACAGAGTGTATATATATAAAATTTTCCTGATATTTTGAAGTAAATAAGTAATATACTATGGATCGGTTTGGTTTTATGTGTTATTGTTTTGATTTTTAATTTAATATGCTATATCAATAAATAAACTAATGAGATGTTTTTTATTAATTTTTTATTTTTAACGATTTGATTTTCGATTCAATCAATGAGAAAATAGGCATAAAATAATATATGACTTCTCCAATAACAATAATATTACTTTACAGAATGCACATAAAATATAAACAATAGTAACTAAAATGAAAAGAATTATTTAAGTGTAACATAAATAAAAGAACTAGAACAATACTCCACCGTCCAATTTTATTTATCATGTTATGCTTTTTTCGATAGTCAATTTGACTAATTTTCAAAGTTAAGTTAGATTACACCAATTCAATATTTTAAATAAAAAATAAATGGTAAAATATTAGTCAAAGTTCTTATAGTTTGACTTTTAAAAAGGAAATATGACAATTAAAAGTGGACGCATAAAACAATGTGAATTGAAGACTAAAGGACAAACATAGTAATTAATAAGATATTGATATTAATATATAGTAATATTTATGTAGGGATAAAATAGTAAATCACTATTGTCTTGATGAATTTTGATTTGTCAATAACCCAATATCAAAAAATCAATATCGAATCAATACCTAGAATTTTTTTTTATATATATAAAACGACTCAATAATCCAATAATATTTTATTTATTTAATTAATTAGTCGATTCGACTTTTATTCGCTCCAAATCTCTAAATATACCAATATTTTTTGTTGAATTTTTTTTTTTTAAAAAAATTTATCTTTTCTCTCTCTATATACATGGTGTACATTTGTTGTGAAGACTGTGGTCCTAATTTTTTAAATAAATAAATAGTAGTTGTATGTCTAAGTTTCATAATTTATTTCTTCACTTATTTTGCTGTTATGTTTCATTTTCATATGCATCATATTCCTTCTTAACTGTCACTTACATTAACCATGAAAAAATGTGGGACATTGGGTTTAATTCTTTTTTATCCATAAAAGGGTGTGTTTTTTAGGATTTTTTTTTTCATAAAAAAGTTTAGTAAGAATATAAGAAAATATTATTTTTAGAATATTTATATATAGTGTATCAAAATATTATAGCGCTGAGATGGGTGGCGAGTGAGTTCCGTTGTTTGAGGATGGCGGGGGGTGGAGATTGAAGAGAAGATAATGAAATCGAAATGTCATTTATAAAACTTGTATACATACGTCTGTTAGAAAAAATAATAATATTTTTTTAAGGAATTTGTTATATTATCGAACAAAATCAAAACATCAAGAGCTTTCCTTAAATGCATATTATAAAAAAAAACATTTATACTACTTTTTGTTTTGTTTTACTTGACACAATTTTTAAGAAACTATTTATTAGTTTTTTTTTTTTGAAAAAAAAAACTAATTATCCTTATTAATACCATGCTTTGGAAAACAAATTTTAAATACTAGTGTTATTAAATTATAAGGGTAATACTGAAAGAATCTCTCTAATTGCTAAAATAAACAAGTAAATAAGAAAAAAAATTACTTTACTAAAAAATGTCAATTAAAATGAAACAAACTGAGTAATAATTAATAATGTGAAGGTATTTTTTTTCCAGGTAAAATTGAAAATCTATTTATAATGTTAGTTATAAATGTAACCAAACAATCTCGATTCAATTTTGCAAAATGTGGCTGTAGTATCGCGATTACAACTGGCTCTACATGATTGAGAATTTAGGTCGGAAGGTCTCCTTCGCAATAGAAGACAGCTTCTCGTAGTGACCTGTAAACGTTATTTCTATTTTTCTTTTCGTAGACCGATGTGCTATACTGGGCTTCTCTATGACAACAAAATATTGGGCTTTTCCTAAGGAGCCTGTCAAGCCCAAACCTCATACTAATAGAATCTAAAAAGCCCATTTAGAAAAAGTCCGACCCGGGGATGGCCCAACCAAACCCAGTTTATTTTTCTTTTAATTTTTTTCGGTTAAAAAAATTCATTTGATGGTATTTAAGAAGGAGATAATCATTTCAATTTGTTTGACGTAATTCAAAGTATAAGGATCAAACTAATTGATGTTCTTTATGAATTCAAACATAAAATCTACATATTTATAAATTACAGTAATATGATAATAGTATTGCGTCAAAATAATTAATAATTTGAGATTTTTTTCTTAAAAATAATTTATCCCTTGAAACCACGTAATAATGAAAACAAATAAATTAAAATGAAATCCGTGGGCTATAGACTATAGTGCATGTCATTATCAATCCAATTTATTCATGTGAGTATCATGGAATTTTAAATAAATGTCCACGTTTCAATTAATGTTTATGTCAAATCATATCAATAAGTATAATTATTCATCGAATATATCTATACGACTAGACATCTCATGATTTTATTGTAAATTTAATTCCACTTGTTTATATTGTCACATTACTTAAAGATAATATTTTCAAAATAAAAATTATAATTTTAAAATATTGAATATCACGATACTTGATTTGATCACTTAAAAAAATTCAAATCAACGATATATATAATTTAAACTCGCAAATCTATTGCACGGTGTGAAAAGGGAAGACAAAATCAAGCCACCAACAACTACTTACACTATTCTCAACAACTCAAAGAAAGTTGAAGTCTCCCAAACTATTACTTTTGTTTAACAATAATTTTAGTTCCTTGAACTTTGTTCTACTTGGAGTTGATAGATAATTATTCACTCAGTTTTAAATTATTTATCGTGCTTTTCTTTTATATGCTTCTTAAATAAATATGAATTAAATTATTTTATTATTTTATTTTACATATTTTTCATATATGTATATTTTAAAATTAATCAAAATACATATAAACTGACGCATATATTATATTACATTTTAGACAGTAATAGAAGAAGATACAATAGTCTCTTTTTATCGAATATTAATCCAATTGAGTATTTGTAGTCTTCACCTATGAACTACTTAGGATAAAAAAATAATTTAAAATAAATATTTTAAAAAAATTACGACATATAATTCGAGAAAAAAAAAGATAATAATACCAACAATATTGGTGGCTGGTAGTATATGATCTATAAGTACTAACAAACGTGAAGCGCTTTACCTCTCTAAATTTAGTCGAATTCAAAGTATCATGTTTATTTTTAATATTTTAATATGAATTAAAATTTAATCGAATTTAAATTTAATCAAAGTCTAATATATTAATTAGACATTGAGCGGAAAAAAAACCCTACTATATTAACCGTTAATTAATCTATATTTTGACTTTAAACAAATTTCTTAACCAAGTTGCATTAATTCGATATAACCATTTGGTGTGGTTATTATGTCTTTAAATCTTACGATTATCAAAATATTAGATATCACAATTTGGTAAATTTACCACGAAGAAGAATTAATCAAACAAATTTTATTTAACTAAACATTTTTAAAAAAAAATTAGTATACACTAATTCGTAATTAATACACTTCTAATCCAAACAAAACGCCGGCGTATTTCTCCGGTCCGTCATTTACAAAATACACGTCTCTCATTTTTTGAAAAGCGTGCCACGTCAATAAACTATCTGAACCGGCCTGATGACACTTTCCGACCGCCCGGTTCACCTCTAAAACCGCCGCAATCCGGTCTAAACCGCCGTAAAGTTTCTCGCAAAACCTCATCAAATGCTTCACATCGTAAACATTGTCACCGAAGAACACCCTGAAAATCTCCAGAAAATCATCTAACTCGCCGGGAAGTTCCCGGCGGGTGAGGATTTTTAAGAGGTATGCGAAATCGTAAGCGCTGTGGAACGTAACCCAGCTTACGGTTTCGTTGCATACAAGCCCCGACGACATCATCAGCTCGGCGAAGCGATAAGAGTCGATTCCGTTCACCTTGTTCTTCTCGAAATCGATTCCGTGACGCCGGAGCAGCTCGATTGAGTCCGGCGCGTGTCGATCACGCTCCACGTCGAAATCGGAGAAGTTGAACTGCCAGATGTATCGATTAACACCGGCGGTACCCAGATCCGGTAAGTTCCCGTCGGAGTCGGACAATGTAAGTCCTACTTGAATTATGTTCAAAACGTCGACGTTTGATTTTAACATCTTGTAATGCTCCGATGGTAACAGCGGCACATATCGCCGGCGATTTTTCCGGGATGAAACAACCTCCGGCTTAAAAATGACTCCTGGAAACTCTGTATCCATTGAGATGAATGGGTAGTGATCAATTACTCTTCGTATAAGCTCAAACTCCGATTCCAGATTATCCGACCAAACTTCCCGGATCTTAATCGGGTTTTCATCCGAATCAACAATTTCAACAGCCATAACTCAAAATTCAGCAAGATTTTCAGATGGGTCGTCGTAAAAACTTAAATAAATTATGGGTTTGCAGTGAATTCCAGATCTGAATCCAAAAAATTTTGCTTTTTTGCCTTAATGTTGAAGAGAATCGGTTGTTTTATAGAAAAAAAGAAAAAGTACAAGAAAAAGAACAGAAAACAGAATAAATAAAGAAAAAGTTAATAAAAAATTTCATTTAATGGCCCAAAGTAGAGTTTTTAATTCAGTTTTATTTTCTTTTTCTAAAAAAAGATTTGTTTTTTAGCTAAAGGAAAAAGAATTAAAGAAGGATTCTTGTTTTTCTTTTTATGTCTAAGTTCAATGCGTCTAGATTGTTTATTTAAATCAACAAGTCGGCATTTATTTATTTTTCGATATTCACATTAAAAGTTTGAATAAATAAAAATTCATATTAAAAAAAGTCACATTTGAGATTCAAACGTTCCATAACAAAAATAATTATATAATCATGAAAATTTAAATCTAAAATTTTAAATTATAGATGAAAGAATATTGATCGTTCCGTACTATCAAAGCCGGCTTTATGTATGAGTTACGCTACAAAATGTTTGTTGCGTGTGATAAGTGTGTCGTTATTGGAAGTGACCAGATTCTGTTGTAGGTATGGTACAGAGTTGACATAAGGGTGTATAGCTTGGTTACTACTAATTTTAGATTCGGGGATTAAATTCGAGATTTTTGATTAATGATAAAAAGTTGGTAATTTGGGTGCTCTTGTTTATGTCTTTTTGGGGTATGTGATCGTTTGAACATGTGATATGAAATTAAATGTATGTAAAATTGAAGTTTAATTAAAGATCTAGTCACCTCGTCTAAATTATGTATAGTTTGATTTAGTGTAAAATATAATTCTTACTTTATTAGGTATTTATATAGTTGTAATTTATTTCGTTAAGGGTAAAACAGTAATTTTAAAGTTAAATTTTTTCTGATTATAGTAAATATCATTCTTTACATAAAAGATTAAAAAAATACGAGACAGTAATAAATAAATCTTTTTGGATCTTATAATATTAAGTTAAATATTTATTAAATCTATCAAAGTGATTATTTAATTTTATGCACATTTTGTAAGACATATTATTGGTTATTACATATAGTGCTTCTACACAAATTAATATATGTTTTTCATGTTATATTTCGATACATATATTATTCTATTAGTTGAAAAATTCTCTAAAAGAAGAAGATATTTAAATAAGAAAAAAAAAAAACAATTACGTACTAAAATTTACAACGCAATTACTTTATAAGACAAGGCCTAAGGTTTAAGAAATGTGTAAATACCTTATTATATACACTTTTTTCCCAATGTTTATTATTTCAAATATTCGAAATTAAATGGAATAAAATTTTAATAGGAACACGCTTCATTCAATTGCTATTTTCGTCTATTCGAGCTTTAATAAATAGAATTATTTGATAATAATATTGATAAAAAATAATAAATATCCGTTATATTAATTAATACATGCATAAAATTTTGAGAAATTTACATGAATACACTATAATAAAAAAATATTTATCATTTATAACAATAATTTTTTTCACTTTATCAGTTTTAATTCATTTATAATATAAGTTTAATAAATATTACAAAGAATAATTTATTATTCACATATAATACAAGTTTTAATGATATATAGTACATTTATCACACATTTTAATATATTTATAATACAATGTCTCAATATTTTTACCAAACTAACATAATATATTTTAGAAAACAATCATAATTTATATATATTATATACATAATTCACTTTTAATTCATATAGCATATTTAACATAATATTACTATAAATAATAATAAATAAAAAATATCGCTAAAATCAGTAATTATTTATTAAAATATACTGATATATATGTAATTTTTCCTAAAATTATACCAAGGCATGTCGTCTAAGAAATTAATATAAAAAGGCCGCCTCTAAGTTTTTTTTATTTTTTACCACACGTGAAATGAATTTCTTGATATGATATTTATAAATTATAATATATTAATTAAAAAAATATGACCCCCTTTAAAGTTTAATAATTCATTGATATTATTGGAAACGTGACTAAAAACTAAAATAATTAAGTGAAGAAGAAAGAGAAGTCAACAAGTTGGCATATGTTGAATACACATTCTTTTATTATGGAGATAAATTAATATTCCTCCGTTTCAATTTATTTATCATTTTTCAAATTTTAATATTTTAATAAATTATTATTTTATCATAAGATTTTATATTGTTAATTATAATAATTAATATAATTATTATTATGTAGTTTTTAAATATAAAAATTTTATATCATAAAATCTAAAAATTTCATACTCAAATTTTAGGTAAAAATAATCTTTTGACTTTTGAAATTCTAACAATATCATATAAACTGAGACAGAAAAAATATAAATTTACTATATTATCCTTCCCATTTATTTTGACTCAACTAGATTAGTTGACTTTAATCTGACTTCTGGTCAATTCTGTGCACTCATGGAGACCAAGTAAAACTCTTATTTATTTATTTTTAATACAATTATCACTTAATTTTCCATTTACTTTTAATTTATTCATTAAAATAAATATTCAATATAGTTTTCTTGTGCAAATTATGTCAATTTTTTTTTTGTTGAAGTATATATACTATATATATAATCACATTGTCCATAGGCTTTGGTGTTGAACTTGAGTTGAGCTCAATCAAATTGATTTATTGTAAGGTTGAGTTCAAATCGAATTAAATCAAACTTAAATTATGATAGAATGAAGATAAGTTGAGCTTAAGCAAGTGTCTGTAGGCTGGATGACGAGTAGAATCTGAGTCAAGCTCAATCAAATTTGATATACTATCGAGTTTAAGTTAAGACAAATCAAGCTGATTAGCAACAATTGCGTCAAATAGCAATTTAGTTCAAGTAAACACTTTTTTTTTTATTTTCACATGTTTTACTTAAAAGAAACGAGTATCGCCTCGTATAACTAGGGTAAAATCATCACCAAAGTTTGTGATAGATATGATAGTAAGTAAATATCCTTCTTTAACCAGTTGTTTCAAGTTCGAATCTTAGAAAATGAGATATCATTGATAGAGAAAACTTGATCCGTTAAAGTTGGAGTTTTTTGGTCCTTGCATTATATTGTTAATATTCATAGGCCAAAAACACATATGGGCTTTGCACAATTTAAGGCCTATTTATAAAAAATACTATCACGCCTTGTATTAAAAATGCATTATTTTTGAAAAATTAGGCACACACTCATCGACTTATTTCCTTTTCTTTAAGAGTTTGAATAACATAATCTCAAAGTACTCAAAGTTATTTGAAGAGTTTGAACAACATATTCCTAACAAAGTTATTTGATAATCCAATCTCCAAACGACAAATTAAATTTTATTATTCAGCTCCAGAATATATGTCTAATTTTCTTTTACATATCAATACAATGAAAATAATAAATCGTTAAGATATTAATCTAAATTCATATAATTTTACTCTAAAAAAATCATAACAATTAAAAAAGAACGAAAAAGTAAATATTTGTAAATCTCTTAACAATAAAACATTGAATGAATTCTTTAATACCAACCATTGAAGGTTAATTCTATTTGGGTCATGTGACTCATATTGCCAGAAATTGTACACTTGATATGAGCCCTCTACTAATGGCTAGCTATTAATGTAATATTATTATTATTAATCAGATATTGTACAATTTGATATTTATGTATATATTTTCTTCAAGAGAGATTTATTTGAAAATTACATATAAGTGGTAGGGGTCTAATTGTTGATGTGAGGTGGATTTAAAAAGTCCAAACAAAGTTTTAATGTCGAGAAAATGTATAAGTACCCTCTTAATTTATGCCCGAAATCTCAGAGACGCACTTATACTATACTAAGGTTCTATTACGCCCCTTAACTTATTTTATAAGTAATTTTCTACCCCTTTTGGGCCTACGTGGAACTAGCTTGAAAAAAAAGTCAACCAGCGTTGGGCTCACAAGATACTACCACGTAGGCCGAAAAGGAGTAGAAAATTATTAATAAAATAACTTCAGGGGGTAATAGGACCTTAGTATAATATAAGTGTATCTCTGAGATTTCGGGCATAGTTTGAGGGGATACTTGTACATTATCCCTTTTAATGTCTTTTTCGTATTCAATATTTCAGTTAAAATTTTATGTAACAGTCCAATCTATTAATGATATTGACAGTTTTAGATCTTAGTTCAATCACATCATTTTAAAATGTGTTGCTAGAGTCTAAAGTTTGCTTGAGTACGTATAAATCACTTTCAGTAATTCATAGGATTTTTTTCCATCGTCGTTTAAGATTAAACGCAAAGTGATTTTGATATTATATTTTGTAATTCATTCTGCTAGTAATATTGTTCGCTTTAAAATGTATCACTAAAAAAAATTATGCTTGTTTTGTTATAATCTTTATTATGATCTCTTGAGTTTTATTGATGTGAGATTCACCTATAGAAAAGTTATGATAGCATATACCCCCACTCCCTCTCTAGGGATTCAATATTTTCGTTGAGATTTGTCCTATCATCATTTAAGGCTGCAGTACGCAAAGTAATTTTGGTATTATACGTTATAAACCATCCTGCTAGTAATATTGTTCGCTTGAATATGCGTCACTAAGAAATAAGACTTGTTTTCTTAAAGACATTACACATAAACATGACCCTTAACTTGACGTCAACTGACAACTATGAGCCTTAACTTTGGGCGTGCACAAGTAGACACTTAAACTTGTATAAAATTGAACAAATAGACACATTCGTCCTACATGACATCCTAAATGGCGATTTTGTGTCCTACGTGGCGTCCTACATGTATTATGTCATGTAGGACACGTGTGTTTACTTGTTTAATTTTATACAAGTTTAAGTGCCTATTTGTGCACACTCAAAGTTGGAGGGCATAGTTGTCCGCTGAAGCTAAGTAAAAGGTCATATTTACGTATTATGCCATTCTTAAAATATCCAATATGATCTCTCGTGTTTTGTTGATGTAGGACTCACCCATAGGAAAGTCATAATAGCATGCACCAGTAGCATAGCCAGAATTTTTAATAAGGGGGTTCAAAATTTGAAGAAATTGACACATAAAGTATCCGGCGGGAGTTCGATATCTACTAATTAGACAGAGTTTGTATTGTGAAAGGCTTATTTGGAAGTGTTTATTAACCATCATGACTTTTCTATATCCAAAGCCGACTCAATTTCTTTAATTGAGAATATAAAAATCATATTCATCTCATCTCAATACTCGATAATTTTTCGTTCGAGGTTGAATAAAACATAGTTATGACTTAAAAACATTCCACATGCAATGAGATTGATTTTTAATTAAAAGAAGAAGAAGAGAAAATAAACTCCATTGATAAAGATGTAAAACAACTTATTTAATGGTCACTCTTTTGATAATGTGATAAACTAATTCATGTTGGACTTTAATATTTCCCATTTAATTAACTAACAGCTGCAATTAATATCATTAATGAATATAAAGAAGGCTCTATAATATTAATTGCTTTCGAAAACTACAATTTCATTTATTACTTTCTCTAATCACAGGAATTAAGATATAATAATTGATAGACTTAATTTAATCAAATCACTCTTATTAAAATAATTAATCATCTTAAACAGTGAAAAAAGAATCGTAAGGGTAAAATAAAAATAAAATAATAAATTATTCATTAAATTTATAAACTGATCAAATATTATTTGACATTTCAAAATAATATAATGAACAAGTAAAGATGAATGAACTGATTGATTAATAGTAAAAAAAATATCATGTTCCAACAAACCATGTGAAGCATTTACAAGATAAATTATAAAACTCTTTTTTTTTTTGTAATTATTGAAGGTAATAACAAGGGATGTTGCAACAAAAATGTAATTGCATTTATAGTAAAGATAACAACTATACATGAATTACTAACAACAAAATATTAATATGATTAACCAAACTATATAGTATAGTAGGTTTCATTGGGTTGCAAATTATTATGACTTGCTACTAAAGCACTAGTTGTAACACAAAATTTCCAAATTTTCATGATCACACATTAATCCAATAATATCAAGATAATCAAAACTCAATAAAAGCTACTATAATCTAATATTGATAATCACCACCGATCTATGCCCGAAATTCAAAAGACACTTTTATTATATTAAGGTCCTATTGCCTCTTGTACTTATTTTATAAATAATTTTCTACCCCTTTTTGGCCTACGTGACACTAGCTTGAAAAAAATGTCAACACGCGCAGGGCCCACAAGATAGTGCCACGTACGCCGAAAAAGGGTAGAAAATTATTTATAAAATAAGTTCAGGGGGTAATAGGACCTTGGTATAGTATAAGCGTGTCTCTGAGATTTCGAGCATAGGTTGAGGGGATACTCGTGCATTTTATCGGATTATTACAACATGCTTGATCCTTGATTACTTTGAGTTCTTGATTCTTTCTTCATGGAATAAATCAAGCAAAACAGTGCTCTTGCATTTAGGGCATTTTGGTTTATTTACTGATAACATAACATACATCAAACATCTAGGGCATCCCACAAGCATCATTGAGGTTGTCTCTGAGCTACTAGGGCAATCGGAAGATGATCGATCGTCGATAGGGCTTGGTTCTTGAGAAACACAAGAGGTGGTTGGTGATCTTATGATCTCCATTGAAGAAGAAGATGATGATGATGATGATGATCTTCTTGGTGGTGAAAGTTCATTTCTTGGAAAAGTTGCCCTTGGTAGTGATAAGTTTAGCTTCAAGTCAACTTTTGCATGTGTATTCTCCCTAGTATGGTTCATTTTTATAATTTTTTTTTTGAAATTTATCCCAATAATTCTGCATATATAATATAAATAAAGTTAGAAAAACAATAAAAAAATAAAAAAGAGGTGTGAACATGAAAATTAAGAAGAAATAATAAATTACCTTTGATGAGAAGAGTTGAAAATTGCCTAATTGTGTAGATCAAAAACAAGATAAGTGAAAATTGAGAGAAGAAAGATTGGTGTAGGAGGAAAATAGCCTAAGTTAGGATAAGATTTATATAATAAGTTAGATGAAAGAGAAGTTATGAGGTTTATTTAGTGCAAAACTAATTGTGATTGCAATTTGGATATATATATATATATATATTAGACTACGGGTGTACGTGCATCTTCACGATATCATATGGGTCTGACTGTGGATCTAATAACTTCACTGTATGTGAGTCTGTATCTGGGTCAAATAACTTCATTGTAGTAAAAGAAATAATTATACAGAACGACAATATAAAAAAATTTGTACATCAATATATTTTGATTTTAAAAATTAAATTATCACAATTAATTTCTTGTTTACTTAACTATTTCAAGGTCCTGCTTAATTATACTTTAAATTACATTTCATTAGCGCAACAAAAAACTTACTATATCAATTTAGTTACGATTATATCATATTAAATAATTAATAATTATCATAAAAATACATACATAATTGGCTTAATAAGTGATCTAAGTTTGGAAAATTTTGTACATTATTTTAGTGAATACAACATAAACTCATTTTGTTAAAGAGAAAAATATCTCTAATTAAAACACAAAATAACTCCAATAAAAATTGTTGTTATCGAAGGTTTAACAAGTTTGTGGAACTGAAAAAATGATTTATAAAGTTCAAACCTTAAAATTATAAGTTTAAAACCCAAAAAGAAGACGATTCATGAATAAATTCAAATATATACACATACGATAAAATAGTTTTATATTTTATCCTTATTTCATCGACAAAACGATCAATATAGTACTCTCTTACATGAAAATATGGTATTAATTTTTTTGTATTTTTGTAAAACTATTTTAGTACTCCTATATGACAAATTGACAATGTAGTACTTCTTGCTATAAATGAGAAATAATATTTTTTTTAAAAAAAAAAAATATGCCAACCAGCTGAAAATACTGATTAAGTTGAAGTTATTGAATGTACCTTCAATGAAAGGGGAATATATATTATTCTTTTCATGAAAAAATTAGGAGGCTAGAGGTACTATACGATAATAATATATCGTCAAAATAAAGTAGTTTTACAAAGTAATGATTAATAATTACACTATCATATAACGTATAGTGTTGGTCAGTCAAAAATGTTCATATTCAAAGATAAAGGTAATATAGATCGATGATGATTAAGAACGGTTATATGAGACAAGGCGAAAGTATCTCTATAACGGACAAGATGAGAGAAGTGAAACTAAAATGAGTCGTACACGTGAAGAGGAAGTGCGGGATGCACTATTGAGAAGGTTAGATGTCGTAGGAATTATGAAAGGTAGAAATAGAGTAAAGAAGAACTGGAGGGAGGTGATTAAACACAGGACATGACACAATTTCAGTTGATTGAAGACATGACCTTAGATAAGAAGTTATCGAGTCGAGAATTAAGGTAGAAAGTCAGCAGGTAATCAACTGTTGTCGTACTCTAATAGTATTATGTAAATATCACGTAATTTCTCTTTTTTTCCTCCGATGTATATTAACATTTGTCGCTACACTTTTTTTTATTTATACATTGCTATTTTATTGTCTTTTTTTTCTCTTAAATTTCTTACTTTGTTGTGCTAGTTATGTTTCTTTTGAGCTGATGACGATGATCTATCGAAAACGTTCTTTTTAACTCAAAAGAAAATTGCATGTACGATGAAAAGTAATAATCATTCTAATCTTTATGCTTCTAGGAAAAAAAATAAGGGAAAATTACGCGGATAAGCAAGCTTATACTATTTAATTACTAACTATAGCTATAGTTTGCTATAATTACCACTCGCGACTAACATTATACATTAATTACGTGGGCTGACTTCGAGTTTGTATAATTAGTCATGTTTGTATATGTATAATTTGCCAGGATATACAAATAAATATGTATAATATACAATTTTTTAGCCTATATACATATACAATTCACCTCTCTCCAACTCTCTGCCCTCTCTCCTCCCTCTCTCAATCTCGCTCGCCTCTCTCCTCCCTCTCCAAATCTCGCTTGCCATTTATACAATTATATATGTATAATATACAGTTATATACATATGCAATTCACCTCTCTCCCACTCTCTGTCCTCTCTCGCCTCTCTCCTCTCTCTCCCAGTCTCGCTTGCCTCTCTCCTCCCTCTCCCAATCTCTCTTGCCATATATACAATTACATATGTATAATATACAATTATCTAACAAATATACATATGCAATTCACCTTTCTCCCACTCTTTTCCCCCCTCTCTCTCCTCTCTCTCCCAGTCTCGCTTGCCTCTCTTCCAAATAACATGTAGCTACAAGTTGTAATTATCAAACTATAGCTATAGAGAGTAATTAATTATTTTTAAGTGACTATATGTGAAAATTTCCCAAAAAATAAACTACGTAAAAAGTACCGAGAAAAATAAAATAACACTCTTATTGATATTAACACAATTCTTAATCTTTTGAAAAAGATTAAACATCGTATATGTTGCTTGCGATTAATCCCTAAATAATTTTCATTCATTTCATGTAAGAATATCCTTCATCGTCGACCATACCCCTACCTCGAGGTTGTTCTTGATGGACCCTCAACTCGGGAAATGCAAAAACACAATATTTATGAAGACATAAGCGGTAACAACATAATAGTAAGAAAAAATCGAGGTAATAAGAGACAACAAATAGTAATAGAAAACTAAGAATGAGTAAAATAATGAAAATACCAAAAAATTATACTAATACTACTTAAGTGGAGAGACTTCATCATATAGTATATAGATATAGAAAACAATTTGATCTATCGATATACAACATAATTTTCCGAGGAAGAGGTATCAATTAACTCGTATTAAACAAGGGTAGCTCCGCGGCTGGCTAGAGGCCGGGTGCTGTGCAGAATTGTAGTAAAACACATTCAGACAATATGAAAGTTTCTCCTCCTTTTTTTCACACTAGTATTGCAATATGAATTAGTGTTATGATTTATGACACTTAAATTGCAGATTTCAGCAGCAGACTTACAAACAAAAACACAAAATAAGCAGAAAATAGTTACAGATAGTACAGAGAATTTAGTAATGAAACTGACTAATCCTCAAGAATTTGCTGTTTTTCAAATTCAGCAATGTCAGCAAGTGAGCTAAGACTGTTGCTTATTGTTTCATTGCTACTTCTGCACTGAAGCAATTGTTCCCTGAGATTCCGCACGAGCTCGTTAAGCCTTTGGATGTTCTTCTCCTGTGATAATATAATCTGCAAATTTTTTAACAGTAGGGTAAGACTGCGTACATTAGACACTTGTGGTTCAGCCCTTACATAGCAAGAGCTTAGTGCACTAGGGGCTGCCCTTCAGAGCAAGGCCAAAGAGTTTGTATTTGAGGCAGAGGTCGAACTTGTGGCCTAAGACACAAGTCCCTCAACCTTTACCAATTGAATCGTCATTAAAAACGCAAGTTGAGCTGCCAGCGAAACTCTGGCCAATGCCAGAGCCAACTTGGTGCATACAATAAAGTTGGTTACAGTCCCACTGGTTCAGTCACAACTACTCTCTCTCTCTTAGCTGACCTACAATTACTTTCAATTCTTTTAGTCCTTATCTGTCAAAACTGCTACTACAGATTCTTTAATGCATTCATTGCTTGTGTCATTCTCAAGAGGACAATACCTCCATCTACAGAGAGAAGGTTGGGGGAGGGGGGAGTTATGGCCACAACAATCAAATATTGGTACAGTGTTAATTTTGCCTAACCTTACTAATTTGACATTCATGCGTCATTTATTCTAATTTTTTAAATAACCGTGGTGTTCGGACCAGCTACAACACACCTCGACTAATTCCAGGAGATACTTTGACTCCCACCAACAACAAGTAACAAGTGACTCTATCCACCAAGCTTAGGACGCATAGAAAGAAATCACCCAGTACTTTTTTTGTCTCTGCTGAAATTTGAACCTAAGACCTCGTGGTTCTCAACCCACTAGGCCACACCCTTGGGTGTGTCATTTGTTCTAATTTCATATTAACATTTATATAGATTAGTTCAAAACCTTAAAATATTTCTTTGAGCTTCAAATATAACTCAAATTTTTTCTTTTTTATCTTATTTAAGAAATAGGAAATCTAAGCACAATTACAATAGCATCTATAAGAATGAAGTATGTCAAATGAAAACTAGTAAAAGGCACTATGAACACCAAGAACCAAATAAATCAAACTTTTTTGCGCCAAAACAACCATGTATCTTTGAACCCACGGTTGTGGCCAAGTGGTTAATAAAATAGGGGAGAACGATAAGTTTTTGGGTTCAAATCCCATCAATTAAAAAAAAAATACTAGGTGATCTCTTCTCATCTGCCCAAGCTTTGGTGAGCAGAGTTACATGGTGAACTTTGCTAGTGGGAGGTAGTGATACCAAGAGAGATTAGTCGAAATGCACACAAGCTGACCCAGACACCACCGTCATTAAAAGAAGTACAATAATATTTGGTGCAACGCATAATTTTTGCTCTTGAAGGAAGAAAATCCATCTACTTCTATTGTTATATTTAGATGGTACTTTTGCACTCACTTTCTGGTCCATATGCTTTTGAGTTACTTTCCCCAACATACAAAGAGCACCTATGGGAATATGTAGATCTGGAACGAATTCAACCTGTCTGCATTTAAGCAGCGCAGTCCGCATTTAAGCACAGCGGTCCTGTCTAGTTTGACATTAGCTTCATTTGTCTAATGCTGGCTAAAATTGATATTGTTAGTCTCACTTTTACCTATTCTAATAATATAACATTGAATAATTTGATTCTAACCTTTTCCAAGACAATGTCATACATTTCATATATAAGCAGACAAAACTAGAAAAGGTTCCCTATTAGTTGTTTTGTCACAAAACAGATATACAATTGTAGTCCTATTGGTCTCACTAACTTTTTTTCTCATATTTTCATGCTGGATCAGCCATTTTTAATTGCAGATAAGATTTAAGAAAAATAATCAAAATTGTATTTTTATCACTATTAAGAAAAAATTCAACAACATTTTAGTCATTGTTAAGAAACAAAACAATTCAGCAATATATATTTTAATTACTGTGAGAAAAAATAATTCAACAACATATAATTTGAATATTCTTGCTTTCCTGAAAACTGCGAGCAACAGGTAGCTATGTCCACCAAGGGCTAGGACAGGTGAGAAGAAATCACCTAGTGTTTCCATCTACTGCTTTATCTTAAGCATTACTAGCATCCCTCTTAGTTTTCCTATTAGCTCTCTTATACTCTTCCAAAGCATCTCCAAATTCGACTTCCCATATCTTTCTATATTATTCTCCTTTTGCATTAGTAGCTCTCTACACCTCTTCTTTCCGTCACCACGATTCTTGTGCTCAAGGTCCCAGACCTTTTCTAGATAAGCCAAGAACTTCACCTGGTACTATCATAATGTAAGTCGCCAATTTCATATCCACTACCACTTCTAAGTGTCATGCTCTGTAAGGTATTTGGTTTATATCATTTAGCCCCCACCACCGACTCAATTGCATGCACCTCTTCTCCTTTTTCTCTCTACTGTTTCACTTCACATCCATAAATATAAAGTATGTTGGTACAACCTTAAAGTCTTGATATGCAACTGTCACCTTTTCTGGAAAGAATGAAGTCTATTTAGCTACGGTTACTTCCACTCTTGAATGTGATGAAGTGTGACTCCCTTTTCTAAAAATATTTGTTAGCCAAAACATCATACCCAATGTAATCGCACAAGTGGGGTCTTGAGAGAGTGATACCCCCTACCTTGTGAAGGTAGAGAGGTTGTTTCGGATAGACCCTCGGCTCAAGTTATTGTTAGCCAAAACTAAATCATAAACTAACATGAACTCCAGAGACGCTTTCCCTTCTTCAGTGTTTGTACCAACGTCCATTTAGATCTCTCCCACTAAATATTAATCGGTTATTCCAAATCCATTGGACCAAAATATTTATAACTCCCCAAAACTTAATTTTGGTTTCCTCATCTAATCTAGTCTTAACAAGACAATTCTATCATCAACTCTCTTTATCTTTACAATATTATACTTCAGTCATGGTTCTACAAATGATTCCTATCTTGTTGCTATTTAATCTATCCATGTATCCCACAATACTACAATTTATAACTTGTAGTGCCAATCTCTCCAAATTTTGCTCCCCTCTACTTAAGTCTTTGGTAAATTATGTTGCTTGGACTCGTTGAAAATGTCGACGGGTGAGTGTTGGTCCTTCAAAAGTAGTGTATTTTTGGAAGATCCGACACGGATGCGGCGACATTTTTGGAGTCCGAACTAAGCTTGTAAACACACAAAATCCACAATTCAATTCATTTGAGAATAACATTACTAATTTCATCATGTTCAATTGTTGAGATGATAACTTTAATTTGCTGTCGGAAAAATAAGTAATGATACAGATTACCATTACTTCCTTTGTTTATCATGTGAAGGTGGAACCTCTTAATAATGAGAGGATATTCAGTCACATACGTAACAGTTGATTTACTAGTGAAAATAGAGAGAGAACCTACACTAATGGTGGATTTATGCAGTTCATATAAAAACATGTTTCATATTTCTTCGCTATAAAAGGGCAACCCGGTGCACTAAGTTCGCGCTATGCACGGGTTCGGGAAAGGTCGGACCACAAGGATCTATTATACGTGACTTTACCCTGCATTTCTACAAGAGGTTGTTTCTATAGCTTAAACCCGTGAATTTTACATTTAAAAGGCTTTATTTTATTGACAATTTCTTTTTGTTTATTATTTTGTTACCAGAGTCTACATCTGAAAGTTTCTCAGAAATTTCAAAGATTTAAGCAGAAGAAGACATGACCACATTGAAGTTAGAAATCGAGATAAGTGCAACTTTTTTCTGTTTAACACTGTAGTGTATGAGCTATTTTGATTATATAACGAGGCCCAGGTATAATGTTATATTTTAGGGACTTGCTGGCATAGAGAAAAGCCTTAGAAAGACATGGCACCCTCTAAAAACGTCACCTAGCTCCCCTCCAAAGATTGTTTGGAGACATTTGAGGAGGTTTAGAAAAGATTCATGAAAGAGATGATACAAAACTGGAAGGGAACTTGTAAGACTATAAACAACTGATTCAACACATGCCATAAAAGGAATCACGCGCCAGCCCTATTCTAGTTTCAAGTCTTCCCTTCTTTTGTCCTTACAATCCTTTTTCCTTTAACTATGCACTTTCAAGGCCCAAAAATGTGTAAGCTTAGTACTAGGGTATTTATTCTTGATTGGCCACATACATTGGCTAAAGCTTCATAAGATTTGAAACTTATGCTCCTCTGATACAGCTCAAAGGTAGATAGACTACTTAAAGCTAACATGAAGGATTTGGGACTTGATGGAACTAAGAGCCTGTTTGATTGGCTTTTGGCTTTTGACTTAAAAGCCTTCTAACTTATGGTTTTGGCTTACTTTTATCATTTTAGCTAAAAACTAAGTGCTTGTAAGCACTTCTTAATTTATCCAAACACTCCAAAATGCTTAAAAGCTATTTTGTCTTAAAAGAACCTAAAACAAGCCAATCCAAATAGGCTCTAACTCTATGATTAATGAGAAGTTTACGGATAATGACTTTTTTAAAAATGAAGTAAGATGTTATATATAGCTGGCATCAACAAGATGCAATGATTACAAAAGTAGAGCAGTTGACAGATAATTTAACCTTCATAACATATATTACATGGTTTAAACTTCATACAAGTCCACGCGATGACAACCACGAAAACCGAGGCACACTTCATTCAAAGCGAGATAATGGAAAACTTTAAAGTGTAAAGCAAGTCGTGAGCAATGCAACAAAAAGGACAAAATAAACCGACTACGTATACGATTGAGTCTATCCAAAAATTTCATGGCATTTGAGGTGCTTGAAGCATCGCAATTTCGTAAGAGATAAGTTGGAAGTTGGTTTTTATTCTTCACTCTCCTATTAGATAACTTGGTCCACTTCATTCTTGGAGATGAGAAGAATCCAAAGGAAAGACTATAGTATCTCCAGCCAAAGGAAAGAGTAACATGGAAATAACTGGTTGGACAGCAATATGTGAAGGTATCAAATAGTAAGCTATGTTGCCGGATTTTTCAAAAATGCCTTCGGATGCGTGTTGGATCCTCCAAATAAATTGCATTTTTCAAGGATCCGACACGATTTGACAGTAATATTTAGAGAATCTGAGCAACGTAGATCGTAAGTACAATTCCGTTCATAATCTCATCTTACACAAATTAAATGATCCTCAAGGATCTCATATTTTATCTCTGACCAACCAACTCCTAATCGCATTACTAACTCTACCCCTGTAGACTCCCATCTCATCTTGTTGCTATGACTTTTTGCAAGTTTAAAACCTCAGTAAGATGCAGTCATGCAGACTCCCTTTAATTTTTATACTTGTAATCAATGCAGAATCTTGAAATAAAGTATCAAAATGCAAAGGACTTTAAAATCAACCTAGAGAAGAAACGACGGCAACACTAAAAAATCAAGATGCAAGAGGTCAACAAGTGCCTTAAAATTAGCCAATGCCAACTATATCTTTTTTTCACTAAGAAATTGTCAGAGAAATATCCGATGCACATTTAATGATGTAAATATGCATCGGCAAGATACAATAACTTATTTAAATACCCATATTCCGAGGTCATTTATTAACCATAAGCAAAAAAAACACTAAGCAATTCATTCACAATATCATACGATATCCAACTAAAACATGATCACATGATTACCTTCTCTTTAACAGCTTCTTCTCTCTTTGAGATCTGCTGCTGCTTCTGAGATATACTAGGACTCGGTTCGACATCACTCACCAGCTGCTGCTTCCATTCAAATTGAGATGTGATTATGAGTACAATCAACAGAAAAACAAGCAGCATTGGTCTTGACATCATTACAAACTACTCTCACACAACCTGCCAGCAAATCCCACAAATGAAACAAAACACATATTATCATCAAAAACTGGAACATCCTAAAAAAAACTATAACAGAACCCACCTTCACTATAATCTAGCTAACATAAGGTAGTAATGTCCTCATTTATATTTTATTCAATAGATTATTGTAGTGCCTTCACTTATTCAATATAGGAGGCACAGCCAAAGCAAGCATCTTGGATGGTTCAGAAGATTCTCAAAGCTAAAAAGTACTATGAGGAGGATGGATGGAAAGAAGAGGAGATCTTGAGATGGCTAATCTTCTCTGTAAAGAAGATATATATGAGGACGAGAGGGGAGTTCCCGTAAGTAGATTGGAGAATATTAATATGCAACAATGCAGCACCACCAAGGTGGACCTTCATACTACACTTGGCCCTAAATGAGAGACTACAAACTAGAGAAACAGTAGCTGCTTGGGGAATAGTGGATGACTCGAGATGTGTATTGTGCAACTCAGGGATGGATAGTAGTGAGCATCTGTTCTTTGTATGCGGGCATTCTGCAACATTATGGAGGAAGATCTTGCAATGGATGTACATAGACGGCCAGGTATTAGGGTGGAAAGAGGAAATAACATGGGCACTGAGACATTTTAAAGGAAAACATGCATTAGCAGAAATATTTCGATCGGCTCTAGCAGCAAGTATTTATGCAGTGTGGCAGGAGAGGAACAAAAGAATATCTCAGAACAAATTGAAGCCAGTTGGTGTTCTTATACGAATGATTGTCCAGGAATTAGAGGAGGGAGGAAGGCAAAACTAGTTAGTGCTTTGAGTAGTCTAGATTTCTATCAATAGCTTTTGTTGAAGAGGCTGGGGCTGTCCAGATTTGCATTTTCTTTGTACTTACATGGCTCTTTGGTAATAATATCTG
Source organism: Solanum pennellii (assembly GCF_001406875.1). NCBI lineage: Eukaryota > Viridiplantae > Streptophyta > Magnoliopsida > Solanales > Solanaceae > Solanum > Solanum pennellii. The sequence continues at coordinate 63,151,870 of NC_028647.1, read as the reverse complement.
TTATTTACCAAAAAAAAAAGTGCTCCCAAACCTACAAGTTTACATCATATAAGAAGACTTTTGGCAATTTATATAAACCTAAAGAGAAAAAAAAACCAATTACAGTGCTCCATACTAAAACTCCAAGTAGCTAAGCATTTACAAAAAGGATAGAATTTAAGACCTTATCTTTCTTTTTATTATTTTTTAATTTCGAATTCCACATATTTCCAAGAGAACCTAGATAGAGGGTACATATATTAACCCCAAAAAATTAGAATGCTCCATGACTAAAATCACAAGTAACAGAACAGTTTAAAACATGGAAAGAATTTCAAACAGAACCAGTTGTAGTAACAAAGAACTAATCTTTTTCTCTTTTAGTTTGAAATTTCCACAAATTTCCTAGACACAGAAAGAACCAAATAACACTAAAAACCCAAATAACAGAACAATCTACAACGGGGATAAAATCTTTAGGGGAAAAAAGCCCAGTAGCCTTATTGTAACAACAAAGAACCAATCTTTTTCAGTTTTAACTTAACATTCCACAAACTTCCTAGACACCCAAATGGAGACTACATAAATTAGCCAAGTAACTTAAGGATACTCCATTACTTAAAAAAACAAGTGAAAAAACATTTTTGAACATGTATAGAATCTCAAAAAAGCCAATTATAGCAATCAAGAAGTGATCTTTTTCACTTTAATTTGACATTCCATAAATTCCCTAGACACCCAAATGGAGAAAACAGAAATTAACAAAATAACTTAGAATGCTCCATGACAAAAACAACCCAAGTAACAAAACTGTCTAAAACATGGATACAATCTCAAAGAAGCCAGTTGTAGAAACAAAAAACTGATCTTTTCACCTCTATTTTGAAGTTCCACAAATTTCCTAGAAACCCAAATGAAGAACACAGAAATTAACCAAATAACTTAGGATACACCATGACTAAAAAAAACCCAAGTGACAAAACAATTTAAAACATGGATACAATCTCAAAAAAAAATCAGTTGTAGCAAGTAAAAAACTGATCTTTTTCCACTTTTGAATTGAAATTCCACAAATCTCCCAAATACCCAAATGGAGAATACATAAAAATTGACCAAATAACTTACAAGATCTAAGCTTGAAGTGGAGTTCAACTAACCATAGGTCCTGTAATTGTGAAGAACAAAAAGGGTCTTCTTGGATTACACTCTTTGTTTCTTTTTTCTACTTTTTTTTGTTTTGTTTTTGAGTTTGGTGTTGAACTTCTGGGAGTTTCAAACTGTTTCCACTGAGAAAAATTCAAATAGTGAAAAATTGAGATTTGAGAGCAAAAATGATAGATTATGAATTTATGATAATAGTTAATTTGGAGAATTATTGGGGAAAATTCAACTGCAGCTAACTTCCCTTTTTATTACAAGTTTGAGAGTGATGGATTATATTCTGTGAGAGAAAAAGATTTATGGAAATTACAATAAGGTTATCTTAAGTTTCATAAAAGATAATTTTGGCACAACTTTCTTTTTCCGAAAATTCGTAGTTGTTATCGTTGGATGCAAGGTAAAAATCTCGTTCTTATGTAATAGCTCACAAGTAAGCTTTGTGCGACGAGCTCGACCAAAGTTAAAATCCTTGATTTCGGTGACAAGAAATTTTAAACTTAACACATCAAATATGAAAGTTTTTTTTTTCCTTTTTTGATTTGGTAGGAGTTGTTAGGCTCGTAGTGCTATTTTTTCACCTTCTCTCACATGAAGTTATTACTTCTATAAAACAAAGAGAAAAACAACTAAACATTTCATATACTAAATTGTGTACAAATCAAGGTTTAAAATAGGTGAAAGTTTGGGAGAGGACCAAAAGCACTTCAGTATTGCAAACACGAGAGACTATTAGTACTTCATGCGAAATAACAAGAAGACTTTTGAATCTCGGCATGAAGGGACTTGTATGTATTTTGTCTAGTATACATAATCACCATCTTGGCACCAAACAAGTTGTGAATTTATGCTTACAAAGTTAGACATTTCAAACTTGGGTCTTGATATTCATCTTCATTTAATTTATTTCATATCATTTGTTTGTCAAGATGAGCTATGTTACAATGAATAATGATGTAACATATTTTCCGTCAAAGGACTATTATAACCATCGATCAAAAGCAAATTCAGAATTTCAAAATAACGGAAGCACTATTGGTTCTGTGACTACAAACCTAAGTATACACACAAGGATCATTTGTACATCCTGTATCAGTCAGTGCAGCTACCAGACCATTGTGATCTGTGAATGAGGGTACCAATCAAAATATATAACTCATATTAAAGATATACACACATACATATATATATATATATTTCCGAAGCACGAGGTTCAACCTACTCGTAAGGGTAGCTCCGCCTCTGACTATGACTAGATCATCATCAAAGCGTCATATGATCTGAACATGCCAAGTTGGTTGACAAACCCGAGGACAAAACCAGACGGACAAAACAAGAAAACACAAAAATATGGTAATGTAACTTGAACTTCCCTTTGGCAAATCCAGATTAGAATTTCTTTCTAAGGGCTCACAAAACAAACCTTCCCAACATGTGAACCAGAGTTGAAATGTTCCTGCAAAAAATCATGAACAACCGCCGCGCAAATTATATAGCTACATATCTTTACAAACTACAAGGTATTATACAACTATGTAAAGTTAAAGACACCAAAACCTTAAGTTCTATTTCTATAATACAACTCTACAAAATTTACAAGGTGTCATCATGTACATTGCTGGTAAAGTACAGATCTTGGACATAAGCAAAGCCTACTTAGAATGCATCAAAAGCTGAAATAACTTTCTCTGAACTACCAGTCTAAATACTACAAAAGACACCTATGCTGGCGCGAGATTAGCTTCAGCTGGAGTAATGCCATTTTACTTGTTGTGGAACACCGAACAAACAAAGAAGCACGATCAGTAACATCAAGGAAATGAGAAGTAGAGGTATCGACCATTGCTTCATCCTTTTAACTGGAGTTATGTTTATAAACCGTCTACTGATGCCCCGAGCATGGATATTCTTCTTATTGGCTTCATGCAGTTCAAATCTCTCTACTCCACGGGGTACTTTTTCCGTTTGTAGTTTTAGTCTTCGATTTGCAGTGCCCTGGAAAGGAAGCCTATTAGACATCGGATTTTGGGCTTCCTGAGACGTCGGTGACTTTGTAGAGGATTCAAGCTTCCTAGTGATAGTTGGCAACAGATTGTGTTTTGCCTTGTATGAAGAATCATCTAGCTTAATGATATCATCTTTCATTATATCAGCAAAGCAATCCTCTTCATCACAATCCTGAAATTTGATACAGCAAGACATTAGGACCAGAAAGTTAAACATGTTTATTTTAAAGGATTTTAAAAAAAAAAATTGATACGTTTGACCTCAAGAGTACTAAGTCATCAAATTCGGAGAATAGAGATAAACAGAAAGAACTGCTTAGAGATAACTCGAAGGAGCTGACTGCTCTATCACCTGATCGGCTGATCCTACTTCTAAAGATAAAGAAAGAAAGAAATGGAAGGATTGTCCTACGAAACTGAGGAAATGCCAATGTCATGGCGAGGGACGGCTATTGAGTTATACTTTAACAGATTTAGCTTCATAATCATATAGTAAAAAAAGAAGGCAAAAAATACAAAGACAAAGTTGTTAGTTGATTTAACATCATACTGTTCCTCAAGAAACTATCTCAAAATATGTAAACCAACAAATATAAGGCTGACGCTAGTTAAAAGCCGAGCTGTATAGAAGGGAGGCAGAAGCAGAACCTTCCAGTGACTAGAAGAATGATGCTGAGGCAACTCTTTATTCAGCTTATCGGATTCTGATCCAGATTCAATCTGCTCGACTGAATGAGAACTAAAACTGCTACTAGCCTCTTTTGAACAGCACTCCCCTCCATTTATCAAGCCCAAACCATTCAACTGTACTGCCCTAGACAAATCAACTGTGCCATTAGTTACAGCCAGATGATTCCGTTGATTTCCTGGAGTGTCGTTCAAATGAAACTCGTTATTCTTCCTTAGGCGGCAAACAACCATTGAATCCTGTACAAGACATGGAAACAGAACATTAAATAAATTTCTTCATGTAGAAAATGATATATTTCAACCGACTGCAACAAACAGATTAAATTCATTAGCAAAAAATATCGTAACACACTCTGTACAATACTAGACTCCAAAGATTGCAGTAAACTGATGAATTCTTGAAATATCATGTGAGGTCTTTGATCAATGTTAACATAGACATGTAATATCTAGCAACTACTGATCAACAACAGTAATCCCTGATTTATCTATGATGCTTGCTAGTATTCTACCACTTCAATGCCTTGAAACAAAGCTCAACAATCCAGTAGCAAATATATTTAATCTCGTCAATTGCGTTTTGAATAATAAGCAAACCAGTTACCAGATTAAACCAATTGATCAGTCTATAAACTAAGCTAAATGCAGCCTCGAGTTCCTTTCTCACTTCAGAGAAAATATATCATTATGCTCTGACCTGCTAACACAAGTAAAATAATAGTTTTTCATGTCATTTTCCAGATGGCATAATAAAGAAGATAACACCAAAACCAAGAACTACATGATGAACATATGCTAGAACATTCACTTCCCTAAGTGACAGACTTATTAGCCAATCATTCAGCATCAAAATCCTAAAAGACACTATTAATGCCAGAAAAATCATGAGAAGTAGGTAGCTTCACAGTTTTTCTAGATCAGAAGTCATTTTAATAAAAGGATGAAGATTCAAGCCTTGTTACCTGATAAAGAGGGTTAGCCGTCATGCAATATTCATGCATTATCCACTGTGTCCTCTGTCCTTTAGGTGCCCGACCAATGTGGAACACCAGGGTTCTCTTTGTGCCAATTATATTAGTACCAGACTTCACATTACGTTCTTTTCCTGTGGCCTTCCAGTAACCAGACTCGGTTGCCCTTTTACTCTGTGAGCCATTTGGATACTTCCTTCCACGAGGAGAGAAGAAGAACCATTCATTGTCAGACTGAACAATGGATTTACCTGGTAACATGCAAATAATGAAATGATCAATTGATGTATCAGACAGATAGGCAAGAATGATGCCAAGAAAATTACTAAGAAACACAGCCTTCTAAATATTTATATTGAAGCAAAGGAAGTGTGACGACTTCCAACTACCCTTCAGTACATTTGTTAATGACATATTCACTCAAGAATCTACAGTGTCAAATTTAAGCAAAACTTGTGTAAAAAGAAATTGTGATAATGGCAACATTTTGGTACTATATAGTTTATGATGACCCGTCTCTAGCCATACCGCTGTATATGCACAAAGACCATCAACACATGGGTCCTTATCTGGAGTCGGCAATGGCATAGACATGCTCATTCACTATTATCCTATTCAGCATTTATGACCTTACTTATAACTTGGCAAGAACTATTTAAGGTATTTAATATCCTCCCATCCTTGAGTATTCCACATGAAGAAGCATGGAGTCAGCACAGATGGAATCTTCCTTTTAGAAGATTGTTGAAAAGTTGGAAATTGAGACGGTGGCTGATATTCTGAATAGGAGGGTTTTCATGGAGTTAGCAACTCTGATGATTGTTTGGTATGGAATGGAAGCAACTACCAAACGTTAGTCAGCTCTGCTTATCATTATCTGTCAGAACTAAATACACTTGTTCAGTGTGGCCTTAGAAATCTATCTGGAAAACCAAAGCTCCATTTAAAGTGATATGTTTCACTTGGATGGTGCTAGGAAAGCATGTCTGCCACACGAGAACCTACAGAAAAGGGGGATTCAGTCGACCTCCAGATGTTTGTTTTTTTGTCAGGTAGGCAGAAAATAACAGCCATCTTTTTCCTTCACCGTAAGCTCACTAGTATCTTTTTTTTGAGGAACATAAGTTCACTGGTATCTTATGGCAATTGTTCTTGTATTTTGCTAGGGTCAAATGGGTCATGCCTAGAGATACAAAGGATCTTCTGTGGAGTTAAACGAGTGCAGCAGGTAGTATCTGACAGAAGAAGTAGTGGAAGGTTATTCCAGCTTGCATATGATGGACTGTATGGAATGAAAGAAATGCTAGGTGCTTTGGAGACAACTCATGCTCCATAAACAAAACCAAGACGAAGTGTTTTCTTCCCTTACTCTTCTGGTGTAAAGAATATTATGTAGAGGATGCAGATAGTATCTTTGAATTTTTTGAATCCTTGTGAGATAAACAAGGCCTTTTGTAATTGTAAACGTTGGATACCAGCAGCACCTTGATGCTGATGAATATACATGTTACCTTTCTCAAAAATAATCTAAGGAAGAAGTTAGAATGTGGAGGAGTTGGTGGACTTTGAATTATCATATAGGACAGAGAACAAAGAGAATGAATAGTCACCAATTATTCTTGTGGTTCAAATTGAACAATTGACGAAAACAGCATTCACATCTCTCCTTGATCTCATTATCTTCTATCAATAATTCTTGAGGAATGTCTTTGATACAATTCACTTGGTTTAAGTGTTTACTGAGCTTCTCTCTCAGTCGTTCTAGTTTTAAACATTTCTTTTGTCTTTTTTTTTGGATTAAGTAAAGTAAACATTTCTCTCTCTTTGTCCTTTTAACATTTTGTACAAATCATCTAGGGCTTCTCTCCAGCTATACCAATAGCCTCTTTACCTTCCCTCTTATCTCTCTTATACTCTTTAAAGGCTTCATCATCTTTTGTTTTTGGTAACTTTTTATAGTTTTCTTCTTTTAGTTATAGTAACTCTTTGCACCTCATCATTCCACTACCAAGATTCTTGCAATCATAGTTTTTCTTGAAAAGCTAATTGGTTAGCGCCCTTTAATGCCCACCATTGAATGCTTTGTATCTCTTCTCACTATGCACTCAGGCTTTACCTCCAAGACCATCAACCTATGTTTGGTGGTCATGGCTTCTCTTGGTATAACCTTACAGTCCTTGCATGTGGTTTATCACAACTTCTAGTAAGAGTTAAGTCATTTGACTATAGTTTATGGTACCAAATTTACACATGAGGATGGAAGTTTTTATAAATCTTTACTTTTATAAGTATATTTTAAATATCTTTCAACAATAACATAACCAGTATAATCCCACAAATGGAGTCTAGAGAGCAGACTGTATGCAAATTTTACCCCTACCTCGTAGAGTGTTGTTTTTGCTAGACCCTCCGATTAGAAAGCATAGCAAAAATTTCGAAAAATGGAATACAAAAATGGAAGCAAAAACAACAACAAAATAATGCGAAAAGAAGAGTAGAAAACAGCATACAGATGAAAGAACAATAGCGACAACGAAATGATGCAACAACCGAAGCAAAAAAGCACAGGTGACAAATTGAAATCGAAAGACGAGAAACTATGAGAATAGTGCTAATACTACTGGTAAGAAAGTAGGTACATGTAGAGAAGCGAGAGAACGTTGAACTACCAATTCTCTCCTAATCCACGCCCAACAAACCGTCCTATTTAAAATCATATCCCCGATAATCACAAGACGCAAGAGAACACTCAACTACCAACAAACATTTTAACCTAATTTGTGACTACAACGACCAAATCCTCCTATCTAAGTTCATATACCCGGTAAGCACATGATGCACAAGTATGCTCAACTAATATTCTACCTTAACCTATCTCCAAACCCTCCTATCTAAGGTCATATCCTTCATAAGTTATGAGTAAGCTCCATATACAATAACACATATTGACACTACAACAACAACATACGCAGTATAATCCCACAAGTAAAGCTAAGGTCATATCCTTCGTAAGTTATGAGTAAGCTCCATATACAATAACACATATTAACACTACAACAACAACAAAATATGCAGTGTAATCCCACAAGTAAAGCCTAGTGACAATAAGATATACACAAACCTTACCCATACGATAGTCAATAACCCATATTAACACAAGTAAATTGAAAAAAAAAAAAGCCAAAAAAAAAAGAAGGGAAAGTGAGTACCTGGGAGATCCCAAGGTTCATGTTTCCAAATCTCAACTTCAGAAATAACTTCAACACATTTATCAGAGCCTTCAACTTTCTTCTTCAAGTAATAGGATATAAGTTCTTCATCAGTTGGACAAAATCTAAACCCAGGAAACATAGTTGAAGCTGTAGCTACTGAAATCTCTACACCATTACTATTACTAATTTTAGTTTTCTCAATTATTTCTCCATTTTTCTTCTCACTGTTACAACCTAACAAATCTTCATCTTCCATAACAACAAACACAAACTTTTTCCCCAATTTCTTCAGCCCCCTTTCTGTGTGTTGTCTAGAAAATAGCAAAACTTTAGAAGTTTGTATAAATCATTTTGTATTGTTAAAAAAAAATATTAAAAAAATTTAAAAGGATGTATCATGTATATAAAAAAAAAAAAAATAACAAAATGGTTCCTTATCTATGGTAAGTTCAAAGTTATTTGAAAGTGATATAGAAGAGAGAAAGTTGATTGAATGATATGATTATATTGTTTGGTAAATTATGATTTTTTGTTTAATAAGAATTGTTAAATAAAAAATATTTGATAAAAAATTTATACTTAAATGTATAATTTTTAAAGTTTATGAGATTTTTTTATTTTATAGTTTATGATATAATTTCTTTTTATGATCTACTTTTTGTATTTGGTATAGTTATATCAACTTCTTCATTTTTCATCAAAGTTCTCAGAAATATTAGTATATCCCCCACCCCTTCCTAAAATTTTGACTAAATTTAACAACTAAAATTATTTTAGTTTTTTTTTAGTAAAATTTGACGTTATTCTAATTAGTAACGGCAATAATTGTCGTTATCTTTAGCTTATTTATCGAAAAGTCCAAGCTAACTACGCTATTTCAACTATATGATTTAAAGTTTTTAATAGATTTTACAAAATTAACAATCGTAATTATATTACGATAAAATATCTCAAATATAATTAAAAATTTATGAAGTAATACTTAAAAAGAATTACTTTCGGTTAGAAAAAGATAAAAATAGTGAGTGAGTCAGCTGCTTTTTTTACCTTTTTTTTTAGGGCAAAGACATCTTCACGTGAGAAATGGAGTGCTACTTGTATGTGATTTGTGTATTTATGGACTTTGCCTTTCTTCATCACATGGGGGACCATATCCTTACTTTTTCCTCCCTTTTTTAAGGTAAGAAAGAAGCACCAAAAATTAGAATTACTTAGTATCTCGTATTTACGTAGGATTTGAAAAAACGTCACACCTCAAGAGATGTAATATAAATCATCTACTTAATTAATGACTGTTTCCACGGTTCAAACATGTAATCTGATACAAAACTTCACAAGCATTAAGATAAAGACCACATATGTCAATCCTATGATAAAAGGCTTCAAATTTATTGGTCTTTGAAACTAATTTATTTCGAAATAAGAGTTTAATGGAACCAAAACATCATGAACAAACTTTAGGTGATGCAAAAAAACAAGAAGTTCTCAAGAGCTATTATGAGATCCCTTTGTGAAAACCAAAAAAAAAAAGTAAGGCAAATTCATATGGCATTTGACACATTATGTAGTTCTAGATAGATAGTGAGAAGAGTTCAGATAGCTGCCTATTTTTCCCTGTTTGTTTTTTCTTATCTCTACAGCTTCGATACGCTTGAGAAGACAGCATCCTATTCTTGTTTTTGGGTTTCAAGAACCTTGATGCCATCAACAAAAGGTTTCCATGTATCTTCATTCTCTAGTTTGTGAAATAATTTCTAATTCAAACTCCAATATCAAAAGTAAAAACTAGAGAAAATAACCACATTTTCAGATGCATTTGCTATAACGCAGCAATCAACAACAACATATCCAGTGTAATCCCACAAGTGGTGTTTTGGAAGGATAGAATAAACACACACCTTGCTCCTTCCTCCTAAGAGGTTATTTCAGAAAGACCCTTGCATATCAAACGCATTTTCAAAAATACAGACACAAAACACAGAAGAAAGGCATGTACAATACATAATAAGAGAAATAATTACATAGCATTCAAATACAATGATGAATAAAAAATAGACCTAGCTTTTATTTATTTTTTGTTGAATAAAGGATAAAGAGGCAAAATAATCCAAAATTTAGCACAAGTTTTGTCGGCCTAACTCTACAAGTGTAGCTATAATCTCTATTGTGCACAAAGGTATGGAGATACAAAATGTTGATCTTCTAGCTTGAACTGAACAATTGATCAAAACAACATCCACACATCTCCTTGATCTCATTATCTTCTATAGAGTGTACGCATATTTTACCCTTACATTTGTAAAGATAGAGAGGTTGTTTTTGATAGAAACTCAAATTAGAAAGCATAGCAAAGTATTTCAAAAAAGGGAATACAGAAACGGAAGCACTAACAACGAAAAGTAGAAAACAACATAGAAAAGAAAGAACAATAGCGACAATGAAATGATGGGATAACCGAAGCACAAAAGAACAAGTGATAATTGAAATCGAAGGACAAGAAACCACAACAATAATGCTAATACGACTGGTAAGAAAGTAGATACATGTACGACCATCAAGCCTATCTCGCACAGAAGCTAGATAATGTTCAACTACCAACTAACCTTCTATCCTAATCCGCGACCAACAAACCCTCTAAGCAATAAGCATAAGATGCAACAGAATGTTCAACTACCAACTAACCTTATATCCCAATTCACGACGAACTTAAGGTGATGTTCCCAGTAAGCACAAGATGCAAGCACTAAATCGTTCAATCTAAGGTCATGTCCACGGTAAGGACAAGATGCGAGAGCATGCTCTACTACCGACTAACCTTCTAACCAAATCCGTGACCTTCAAACACTCTTATCTAAGGTCATGTCATCGGTAAGCTCAAGATGCATCATGTCCTTGTAAAAGTTAAAAGAGGTTGTTTGCGATACATCTTTTTGATTTATTTTGTGTGGTTAATTATGTTTGTGATTTTTGTTTGACCCAAAAAAAAAAGTTAATCGATATTTTTGATAAATTTACCCACTAAAGTTTGAGAGAAGCTCTACAAATATGTAACGGAATAAAATGAAATTACACTACAATACACCAAGAATAAATCAACCTATACGAGTGATCTAATCATCTATGCGCATATAATATAGTGTAATTAGTAATTAATTTAAAAAAATCAACCTAATGCACAAAATATCTTGTATTCATAGATTTCAAGGTCACACCTGAAGGGGTGTGTAATGTGGATCGTCTACCTAATTAGTAAAAATTGCTTCTACGCCTCAAAAGCATGTAATCTGATACAAACTTCACAAACAGTAACACAAGTCCTCATCGTACTCAATAACTACAATATTTTCACAATTGCAACAATATTAAGTGAATCCTACTAAAATGCTTCAAATTCATTGGTAATTTACTTAATACGGAAGGTCTTGAAACTAATTAATTCCAAAATACCATAAGATTACATGATGAACAGATATAGGTGAAGCAACTTTTGCCAATTCCTTGAGGCCAAAACAAGAAGTTATCAACACCTATGAGACCCCTTAGCTAAAACCAAAAGAAGTAAACAAGAAGTTATCAACACCTATGAGACCCCTTAGCTAAAACCAAAAGAAGTAAGGCAAATTCAGGCGGGCATTCGACATGCTATCTAGTCTAGATAGATCCAGAAAAAGGTTTGTTCACTGTTAGTGTATAGTACACATTAGAGCCGCCTATCTCCCTGTTTGTGTGTTCCTTCGCTTCAGCTTTGATACACTTAAGAACACAGCATCCCATTCTTGTTTCCGGGTTCCAGGAACCACGCTGCCATTACATGAAGGTGTCCAAGTGTCTGCGGAAGTATCTGTTTGAACCCAGCACACGCTCTGTGGCGGATTCCCAGAATCAAAGTAGAAAGAGGTAACCTTCTTTGTTTTCGAGATACTCTTCTTCTGTTTTTTGATTGGGGGAGTCTCAGATGGCTGCAAAAGAAATTGTACAATCAAAACACGTAAGAAGGTGTACGTTGCTTTGTAGCAAAGGGAAGACTGAAACATAGAGGTGATACGTTATTATTAATGTTTTGATTCACTCACTGTAGCATCAGTGCCACTGCCAGTAGTTCCAGTAATTGCCTTCTTGCGCTTGCCACCCGTTTCCAGAAAATAAAGCACCTCAGTCTTTGACCGGAATTTACTCCCAGTGACTGGTTCATAATAGTACTGCAGAATCCAGGATACAAACAATTAGACACCAAGCCGAATGATATACAACTCAGTTTGTAGGTCAATGACTTCAATTACAATAAGAATGCAAATAGAAAGTGCATGACATATTGACTTGGTAATATTTTCAACTAAACCAACTCAATAATGCTCAACCACCTGCAACTGGAAGGAAAAAAGGAAAAAACAACAAACCCACGCATAAAGAAAGTGAAACAACAAATATGAAGGGACAAAACACAGAAAAGAGTAAAAGTGAAAGAGGGAGAGAGCAGATGAGGTTCTATCCACCATCTACCTAAAGAGGCGAGGCAATGAAGACTATATGTACAACAAAGCAACATCATATAGCATCAAAAGAAGGATGCTTTTTCTTTTGGGAATAACAGTAGTACACTTGGCAGTTGGCTGCATGTCAAAGGTTCAACTTGCCTCCTATCACTACTATAGATATTGGATAACTTTGGGCATTAAGGAGAGATAGACACTTCACCTTTATTGCCTCGTACACTTCCAGAAAGTTTCTGCGATTGCCTTTAATAAATACATCTTTTTAATAATGATGCCTTCAATAAGCACTTACCATCATTTGCTCTTGCTTCTAGAGCACATCAGCTCATCAAACTGAACTTTTGGTTACTCTACCTCAATTTCCTTCTGATTACTTCAACAGAACAGGGCCAAAATTGTCCAGCTATTCAACAAGCACTTTTGCCATCCATTAGTAAAATGGCAGTTTTAAGGCCCTCGCTGTGACGAAAGTGGGGCATTTTTTATTCCCTTGACTAACCCACCATTAGTCCCTACTAAACCCGGTTCAACCCTACCGTTCAGGGTTCAAACACAATTAAACCCCAAACTGAATCCCCTTTGATTTTTCCCTATTCATCCCCTTTTTATCCCCCCCCCCCTTCCTTTTTACCCATAAACAAAACAAAATTAAGTCCAGAAAGTTCCGACACTTTCAGAAACAGAGTAGAATAAATTCTCACTTCATTTGAGTAAAACACAGCATATAACTAGAGGCCAAGGTGATTTGCTAATCTTATCCCTCAGTTTCACCTGCTCTTTCCTGCAAATAAATTCTAATTCTGACACACAAGGTTTCAAGATCATCTAAACTTCAACCTTTCACACGCAAGATTTAAAACCCCAGATCCCAGAAGTGCATAAATTAGCCAAGATTCACAGAGAAAGGATTTGAATTTCAAAATTGAAGAGACCGAAATGGAGTTCCACTACTACATTAAGAGTAAAATTTCAAAATCCAATTCCAGAATCGTAGAATTAGCCTAGGTACCAGAACAATCCTTTGAATTCCGAATGAAGAAAACACAGATGAAGTTATGCTACTGCATTACAACCCCTTAAATGATTGAACTCCTCAACAAATTTAAAAAACAAGATATCTCGATTCTTTTTGATTGTGAACTATGAATCAAGAGAACAGGAAACAGAGAAATTGTTGATTTAGGAAAGCTGAGCTAAATTAGAAAGTGAAATTGATAGAAATAGGAAAATGGAACGGGGCTGGTAAAAAAAATCTGTGTGTGTGTGTGGGTGGGTGGGAGG
>NC_028647.1:63122115-63138025 GCF_001406875.1 Solanum pennellii | reverse complement strand
GAGGGGGGGGGGTGGGGGTGGGGGGGTAATATCATTTCATTTATGGGGAAAAAAGAGGAATGTGTCGGGTAAAACTAAAGGGGATTGATTTAATTTGGGGGTTTAATTGGGTTTGAACGTGAACTGGAAGAGTTGGACCTGGTTTAGTAGAGACTAACGGCCACTTAGTCCATTAAGGGAATAAATGACCCGCTTTTGTGGCAGCAAAGGCTTACGGAGGGCAAAAGTGCTCCTTATTGAATAGTAGAGGGATAATTTTGGCTCTTTTCCATTACTTCAATAGGTTGAGCAAAGAAGTTTCACGTTTTACCTAAAGGCACAAGTACCATATTGGAGCTATAGGAAAGATTTTCTTACAACTGAAAAAGCTTAAAGAAATGAGAAGTTTGTTTAAAGAATAACAGTAGTAACAAACTACTATGATGATAATTTGTATTAATAGTTGTAGTTATGATTAGGAAGACAAATATTTGCTTATATAGATGCTTTATGATTCACTAGCCAAAAAACAAAAGGAGGATCATACTAGATAGACTATAATAAAGGACTTCAATCGGTCTATTGATTGGAGTCGGAAAACAGGAAATGACAAAGAAACTACTACGGATATCAAAACGTATACATTGTTGTAGAATACCAAAAACTTGTTGTGTGTTGTTTCCTACAGTTAGTTAGTAGTTTATAAACTTGTGGGAGAGGCTAACAAATAATTTTATATAAATGGTCAGAAAATGTCTAATCTTCTTGACCTCCTAACTGTAAAAATAACACCAGAGCATTAAGAAGACAATGGTATGGTACTACGATTGAAGGTTTTGAGGAGAGAGTGCTTCTATTCTTTCTTTTTGGCGACAATTTTTTTAAACTGCTTTTCAGCCGAATGCCAATAAAAAAAAATTCGCTTCTGCAACACCTTTAAAAGTAACTGTTCTCACAGAAAAAGCTATAAATGTTAAATCATACAACAATTTAAGGTATATTGCCATACAACAAAAACTCGAACAGTCTTACAATATTTTCACTTAAAAAGACGCTTATATCTTTGCCACATTCCAGAATCCAGCCACCATTTTAAAATTTATCCTTGTTATATATCTATCGTCTACATTCTAATATTTGTTTTGTTAGCCTCCATACAGAGTCAAACTAAATTGACCAAGGGAGTATTAATTTAATACAAACCATTCAATCTCTCTACACTACCGCATTCCCAATGGCATATCAGCAACCTCAAGTTCACACTTCACTTCATAAAATCATGTAACTATTGTGAAAATTAGAAAGACAAGAAAATTACTCACCTCAACACATATGCACACAACCAACTGTTTCTACTTGCCCTTTCCACTTGAAAAACAATCATTCTTTTCAAAGAAAAAATATATATAATCTCCTGATCTAAATTATATATGAAATCTATAATTTCATCATAAGGTCCTCCAAACCAAAATCCTACCAACAGAACGTGTTACACTAGTCCAGAAGAAGCTTTTACTTTCCTCATGTAAATCATTTGTTTTAAGCTAGAAAGAAAGATCATCAATCCACATAAAGGAGTTCAAAAAGGAAGCAAAAGAGTCACTCTGATACTTGCTCCCCTTATCTTCTCTAATGGAAAAACCATTCTCATCACCAGAGCTATATTCATTTAATCAAAGTTAAAACATTCCTGAAAGTTTGAAAGAAATACTATTTCCAGCTTCAACAGAAAACTAGCAATCTCACTGAAGCAAAGTTCTACAGATAAGAGTCAAAAAGAAGAAACTAATAACTTCAATAGACAACAAACTAGAAGAATAACAGCATATCATTTGTTCATAATCAAAACACAACAGACTCTGTTTCTATTGAACACGACAAACAAATAAAAATCTTTCATGCTCTAGTTTCTGAAATAACTTCAAATTCAAACTCCAATACCAAAAGTAAGAAACAGAGAGGGAAAAGATAACCACATTTTCAGATACATTTGATATAAAGCACAACAACCAACAATAACAAACATACCCAGTGTAATTCCGCATGTTGTGTTTTGTTTGAGAAGGTTAAAATGTACACAGTCCTTACTCCGCTAATTCCAAAAGACCCTTGGCAGTAACACATTTTAAAAAATACAAACATAAAACACAGAAGTAAACCAGACATAGCATATAATAGAGATATCAATACATAGCATTCAGAAACCATGACGAATAAAGTATAAACCTAGATTTCTTTTGTTAAATAGATGATAAGAGAGGCAAAATAGTTCAAATGTAGCACAAATTAATCCAACACTATATTTATATGTAGTTTAAGAGACGAAGCTTACTCTATCAACAGTTCCAGCAGTAGCGCCAGAGGTACGAACTTTCGCTTCGAACCTCCAACTCTCCGGCAACCAGGTCGGTCTCTCTACACTCACCTCTGCCGATCTACTCCCATAACGCAGAGGCGTCACCGTCTGAGCCACCGTCTCTATCGACTGAATCTCCTGAGTCCCCTCCGCCGGCGCCGGAGTTAGATCGGGCACATTACCTGCATTTGGCCTTACGCCTTTGTTCGGTGTAGTGTTAACATTCGACTCAGCGTCGATGTAGGTTCCGGACTGTAACAGTGGATCCCGCGGTAGAGAGTCATCACGGAAGTCGTCGCCGGTAACGGTTGCCGGCGGGATGGACGATACGGAGGCGGCCTCAGTCATCGGAAGCGTTGAAAGAGTAAATAGATAGAGAGAAAACAAAATCAATTTGAATAAAGTAAAATAACTGACAGTATATTTTGTGCTTGTACTTTTAGGTTAATCCTCTTGCTATCATAAACTATAGATAACATTCCTATTTAACTCGTTACTCTAGAAACATCAGTATATTTTATTTATCGTGACGGACTGTTTATATTAAATCAATACATATATGTCATATGTTTAAATTTATAATTTAATTTATTTAATTATAATTAATTTACATGTGTTTTATTTTATTAAATTTGTGTTTTTAAGGGTACACAACTACCCACCCCAAGTAAATAAGTGACATGGCATCGTATGATTGGTTAATTTTTAAATAATTATGTGATTATAAATTATTTTTATTGAAGATAAAAACAAAAATTAAATACATATGAGTCATTCTCATATGCAACATAATGTGAAACTTGATTTTTTTACTGAATAATTGAAAAACTCTTTCTATCTTTTATTAGTCGACCACGCCAATTGTCAGTTGAAAAAAATATAAATTAAAGATAGAAAATGCTTCAAAAGGAGATGAGTATTGTAGTACTTACAACACAACAAAGAGGTGTTAGCATTTGACTATTGATTCTCGATGCTTTTTTTAAGTGTGCTAATACATTCATTTTTTCATATTCAATTGACTAAAAAAAAATTTTAATTGATTTGTTTTTTTCAATTTAATACCTAATAATGTGATTGATTTCGTCTTTGATCGACTTGAGACTTGACTAATGATCAACTTACATGAGATCTACGTCAACTTGAGACTCAACCTCAACCTAGCCTAACCCAGCATCTAACGCTCTGCCTATGCCCAACCTTAAATTGACATAAGATCAAATCCCCAACCTTTTTGAGACTTGATTAAGTTATATGTCGATGTTGGGATTGGATCTTGGAGTGAGCGTCAAGACTTCGAATCTCGAGGTCAAATTTCGAGTAATGGTCGAGTTAGGGTTGAATCGGAGGATCATGATCTCGATTTAGATCATGTGATTGTCGGAATTATGATTATTTTGAATTTCAGGATTGAGATCTTTCAGTGTTATGACTATATCTTGAATTTTAGGGTTGAGATCTATGTCATCAATTTTGCTTTTATGTCTCAGATCAATGTTAAGGCTATTTATCTTTGTTTTTTTTAATATCAATAAGTTATTCAAGTTTTTTTTCCTTAAATTATGCAAAATAAAAGGCAAACAAAGTTTTACATCACTTATCACTTTTATCTTTCTCCACATTAACAAATTTCACTATTGTTAATGTAATTATAGAAAAATAATTCAAACGTAATATATCTCATATTTACATAGAATTCAAAAGAATAATCAAATTCAGAAATGTTATGTAAATTGTATATCATGATACAAACATTATTAGTAGGTGTGACCATAAATATTAAATATTAGAAAAACGAAAGATCGGATTGAATCTAACTAATTTGGTTTTTTGATATTTTAATTTAGGGATAATTGTATGTAATAGCAAACTAACAACCTAAAATAAATGGAGTAGCTAGGGTTTGATTTAATTGTGCTCCATAACAAACATTTGCCAAAAATTGGTTAGTCGCATCTCTCTCAAAAATCTCGCTCGCCACTCTCCCATTCTCGCTCCAATCTCTCTCTCGCTTCCTCACTTTTTATACAAACATAAGTGTATAAAAATTGTTTCTGTTTGTATAAAGCACAGAAAATTGTATAAATACATATATTTTTGTTCCCCTTTCTCCCCTCTTCCAGATCTCGCTCGCAACCCTCGCCTTTCTCACTTATACAAACAGAAGCGAAATGTATAAATTGCGTTTCTGTTTGTATAAAGCGTGAGAAAATTGAATATACACATGCAAGTACATATATTTTCGTCCTATACACTTATAATTATACAATAAAAATACTCCTCTGCCCAATTTCTTCTGCCTTTCTCTCTTTCTCGTTTTATACAAATTCAAATTGTATCTAATTTCTATCTTTTTCATTTTATACAATCCGATTCAATTGTATATTCCCTGTCCAAGTCTCTTTTATCTTTCTCTTTCTCATTTTATACAAATTCAAATTGTATATAATCGTTCTATACACTTATAATCATACAATTCGTTTTATACACTTCGTTTATAAAATTCTCTGCCCAAGTGTCTTTCTCTTTCTCGTTTTATACTTTTCGTTTTATACAATTCGCTTCAACTGTATATGTATAGCGAATTATACAGTTTCTATGTTTGCTATGGAGCCCAATTATGCAAACTTTGCTATAACATACAAATATGAATTTTTCATTTGCTATATGTGAAAGTTGCCCTTTAATTTAATATCGGTGTCATTTTTCAAAAGTCCAGCTCTTCGGTTTGGTACATTAGGTAAAAGGACCGATCTTCTTTATTTCATGTTTTTCTTGACAAATAGTTAGAGACACAATGTTCTTGACAAAGATAAATATAGTATTTTAATTAGCACAACAAGTGTCCATATACATTATCCTTTAGCATATTTTAAAATTTTTAAAGCATCATATATTTTAATTTCGTCCTCATTTTATTTTTCATTCGCATCGAAAAATTAATTTGAAAACACCTAACTAAAGTTAAAAAAAAAACTGAATTAAACCAAATTAGTTTTATACTCCCTCCGTTTCACAAAGAATGACCTAGCTTGACTTGGCACGGAGTTTAAGAATATAAAGAATACTTTTGAATCTTGTGATTCTAAATTAAAGTTAGGACAAATGTACAAAATTGCCCTTTGATCTTGTTGCCTTAAACATACCACGTGGAAAGTTGTTACCAAAAAAAGAAAGAGATTATTTTTTTAAAAACATACTAAAAAGAAAAGAATTCATTCTTTTTTAAACGAAAAGCGTGTATATATTTTTTTTAAATAAAAAAAACAAAAAAAATCAAATAAAAATTTGATAAAATCTAACCGAAGAATGGAACATCCACCCTTAAACATGTGACTCAAGAGGCTCCCCTTCTAAAAAGTTCTAGAAATCTCTTAACCAAATATACACACACCTTCTTTTTCTCCAATTATGAGAGATTAGTACAGAAAAACACTATCTGCAAATTGAGAAGCAGAAAATCCGATGGCTTTGGTCCCAAACCCAGTAGTGAACGAAGGGCCATTGTTCGCTGAAGTTGAAATGGGTGGTGATTCCTCTTCCTCCACTGTCCGTGCTACCGTAGTTCAAGCTTCTACCGTCTTCTATGATACCCCTGCTACTCTTGGTTAGTCACTTCCAATCTTATTTAATCGATTTTTGCTATGATTTGGTGCTGATATTTTGTTACTACTTGTTTGGATGATTGTTAGTTATGTTATTTGATTACAGAGTCGGATTCAGGATTTAAAGTTTTTCGCCATTGAATTTGTTGTATTGTTCAAATTTAGTATTTGTTGAGATGTTCGTGTTCATAAGCTACTTAATCATTGTAACTTTAAGTTAATGGTTGCACTAGTCGCAACAAAGGTCATAGAAGACTTTGATGAGAAGTGAGAACTGAGGGTATTATTATTTACAGAAGCCTCTTATGGTAAAAGAAAATGAATGGAGCAAGGAGTTTGAAAAGTTTATGACAACAACGACACCAACATACCGAATGTAGTCCACAAAGTGGGATATGGGGAGGGTATAATGTAAGCAGACGTTACCTCTACCGCAGAGGTAGAGAGGTTGCTTCCGGTAGACCTTCCGTTCAAGAAAAACAGTCCAAAGCAGCCACAAAAAGGAAGTAACGTAAGTACAAGGAACAACAAACAATAATAGATAATAAAAGAACGGAAGTTGCGATAAAGCAAGACAATAATCGAGGTACAAGAAGAACAATATATTGTAACAAAATTGATGAACAAGTAACTATGTCAGCAATATGAGTCTATGACTACTAATATGAACGGACAACAAGACAACACACTGCTACATACTAACCTTCTACCCTAATTTGTGTCTTCCACACCCTCCTATCTAAGGTCATATCTTTAGTCGGAGGGAGATTTCTATGGTGTCCTTAATTAAAGAAAGGAACTTCTGACTTGGGAGCTCATTTCATCTTACTTTTAGAGCCGTTCTATTGATGGTGCTTTACGTTGATTTATTCTCCTTCAAAAATTCAGTTCTTTTCAAAGGCATATTATTTAAGCTTTAGCATGTGGTTCACTTCATTTAGAACAAGTACACTTTAGTCCTCTAACTAGTGATGAGCTGAGTTTGTGAGCTCATCTGTTATATTGCAAGGTTGTAAATGTTTCGTAGTAGTTGCTATCAGCTGAAGCAAGAAAGTATGAAAGTTCAGCATTTGAGTGTTGCTGGGAGTGTGCACTGCCCTCAACCAATCTTGTCTTTGTCAAATAATCAAATTAAATCCTTTTTACTTACCTCCTTTACTCCAAACAATATCCCTTTTGTTTTTACCTCCTTTACTCTCTGTCTTTGCACATGAAGAGGAAAGGTTTCGTTTTAATGCATGGGGCGGAAAGAGACAAAAACATCAAGTTTACTTTGTGAAATTATGTTTGGTTACTTTGTGGTCATCAAGCTGGAGCTTTCTATTTTAGAAGTTATCGGTCCTTTTAATCAAGAAGTCTTCTGGTTTGTTAAATTCTTGAATTGAGATAGTTACTGCTTGACATTTTCCAGATAAGGCTGAGAGGCTTCTTGCTGAAGCGGCTTCCTATGGTGCTCAGTTGGTGGTGTTTCCTGAAGCATTTATTGGTGGTTATCCACGTGGATCAACTTTTGGTGTGTCAATTGGGAATCGGACAGATAAGGGGAAGGAGGAGTTCCGCAAATATCATTCTTCTGCCATTGATGTGCCAGGTCTGGAACTCTTTGATTTCTTTACCAATTAACTATCTACCATGAAATCTTTTGACCGGATGTGATTTCAATTGTTCAAAACTCAAAGGATATGTATAATAGATTACTTTTACAAAAAGCAATAAGAAGATGATAAAGACTTTGTGGCACATTCCTACGATTAAGCTATACATATATTTTAAAATTTTTAACAGTATAAGACAGTTCCATTTTCTTGTTAGAGGAAAACTGAAGGTATTCAATAGTAATTCAACATAAGTAGAAGGATTTTAGCCTGAAAATTCAGAACATAGAGTTCAAAAATTGTTGATTTGGGATAGAAAGAGTCAACCAACATGCTGTGAAATCTGATATGTCTTTCTGGACTTTGTAGCTAAGGAAGCTCATGCTAAACTTACAAGGTCCTTTGCATTTCACTAAACATATGTATGCTGTTTGTATGTGCTTTGCTCTAACCTTTCTTCCCACCTTTTTATTTCATCCCTTCAAAAACTTCCCATCTTTTCCGCTTCTTTCTTTTTCTTACAATTATTTGTTGCAGGCCCTGAGGTTGATCGCCTGGCAGCAATGGCTGGAAAATACAAGGTGTACTTGGTGATGGGTATAATTGAGAGAGATGGATACACGCTATATTGCACAGTGCTTTTCTTCGACTCTCAGGGTCACTACCTTGGGAAGCATCGGAAGATAATGCCAACAGCGTTGGAGCGGATAATCTGGGGTTTTGGGGATGGATCAACAATTCCAGTTTATGACACTCCTGTTGGAAAAATAGGTGCTGCAATATGTTGGGAGAACAGAATGCCACTTCTAAGGACCGCAATGTATGCTAAAGGTCAGAGATGTGCTTCTTGATCTCTTAGGTTCATCTATTCCAACCGTTGAGTATCATAGGTTTTAGGGTACACTTTGATATTGCGCATTAGTTGTCTCTAAGTTCCTGGCGTTTTTTGGTAATAAAATTCATCTATGCTTGTGGCTTCTTTATTCCATTATATTGTAAAGACATATTTATCAAGTATCAAATAAATATGTCAGTACATAAAAAAATGATCATTTGTGCTATTAAAGTAATGAACCCCTAGAGCATTAAAGTATATCAGATGCTTTTCTGGCTTGGTGCAGCTTTTGATAATAGAACAATGACATCAAATTTCATCCATAATTCATTGTGTTTGTTCATGCTGCAGTTGTTTCTGATTATAATGTCTTCAAACTACTGAATTACTTGATACATTGTGGGGAATTTTGCAAGACTTCTTGTAGGGTGGCATACCAGTTGTCTTCTAATATCTAAATACTTATATTATGCTTTAGTTCATGAAGCTGAATTTCATTGTCACTGTTGATAGAAAGATACATGATTACTTTTGTGGATGCGCCTTTTGGAATGACCATTGTCACTGATGGCCTGTTTTTAGTTCCCTTAGTTTGGTTATATGGCAAATATAGTACATTACAAGATGTGTGCTAAGCGTATTTAAGTGGGGAAGGGTAGTAAGGAAGACCTATCATCCCTGAGTTGGAAACTGAAACAACATGTTCTCTTGGTCATAAAAAAGGGGGCTTGTTTTGATTTGACAAGATTAATTAGAGAGAGAGTGATATTGATAGTGTAAATAAGAGAAACGAGCCACTATCTTGGTATTTTTAGGAAAAGAAAGGGGAAAAGTTGTATCTTGAATAACTTTACAGGGTGGTATGTGATTGCTTGGTTTCTTTCATTTTCTGTATGACATTTCTTTGAGAAATGGATATTACTTGAGGCGTCACAGAAAGCAAATGGATGCTCACATTTGCAATATGATCCTAAATAATTTTCCACAAAACTTCTAAGCTCTTTCCTGTCACAGGCATTGAGATATATTGTGCACCTACAGCTGATGCTAGGGAAGTGTGGCAGGCATCAATGACCCACATTGCATTGGAGGGGGGTTGTTTTGTTTTATCGGCCAATCAATTCTGTAGAAGGAAAGATTATCCACCTCCACCAGAATATGTTTTTTCTGGCACAGAAGAAGACCTTACACCAGATTCCGTTGTTTGTGCTGGTGGTAGTGTAATTATTTCACCATCAGGGGCAGTTCTAGCAGGACCAAATTATGACGGGGAGGCACTCATCTCTGCTGATCTAGGTACGTTAGTGAGCTGTCTTATTTTGCATTCTCAAATAGACATTAAATATGTAATGTGCATGGAATTGTCATTAATCAATTGTTGAAATGTGATTCCCTCAGCTTCTTTGTCAAAGTAAGCAAGTCTTTTCATCCCCAAAAAGGTGAAAGAGAAAATTGCAAAAAGATTGGTGTTTGTTTTACTTGTCATCAATACTGTTCCCGGTTACTTCTCCACATAACATGTATTCTTCTCACAAATTTCTCTACGGAATAAAATGTTTCTTCATGTTACATGTATATTTAGATATACGTGTCTATGCCCAAGATGCATATTTGTTGTGCATAGTTCTAATTAATCCTTTCGTTCCGACTATTTTGTGGTCTTTGAAGTTTGATCTATGTCAGACAGGTTCTGCAGTTCCTACATTTCATAGTAGTACTTTACTCATATTAGCGAAGTGCATTTGACTGCAGTTATACTCCGATTTCTAAATTCTGTATGTGATCAATGAAAACATAACTTAAAGAGTCTCTTCACACTATCACATCGCTGGTTCATATGCCATGACATACTCATATAGTCATATTGAACGTATGTGGCATGTGTGATGTGGACACTGTGTACAGATTCTTTGAAGCGCACTATGAATTAGTGAACTGCATCTACTTGTACAGGATACTCATACACAACTATATCACATATGTTTCCGTATTCGAGCAACATGTTTCACTTGCATTATTACATATTCACTTCTCCTCCCATCTCCTATTCGTATGTAGCTCGTGTTCACTAGCTCACTTCATCAACTATCATTTTTTTTAACAGATCTTGGAGAAATTGTTCGAGCCAAGTTTGATTTTGATGTGGTTGGACACTACGCAAGACCTGAAATTCTTAGCTTGATCGTGAAGGATCATCCGGTGAGCCCTGTTAGTTTCACTTCGACATCTAGTACTAGTAAAACAGAGAGTTCTTCCACATGACGAAAGCCTCCTTACCCCTCTACATTTGCTACGTTAGAGAGTCGTCCCAAGTAGCTAGTTCGAGAGGACAAATCGCCATCTTTACAGCGAAGGCTGTATAGTAGCTCTTTATTTTATAAGCCTTGTATGTATATCATCACTTGAGACATTACCAATTGGCTAACTCAGTTTCTTTTAACTGTATGAAAAACATGTTTGATATTCAATTGTGGTCTATGTATCTATTGTTAAAATATATTGGAAATTTCTTAATAGTTTGTTGTCAATCTTTTACCAATCAATATGCATATATTTTTAAAATTTTATTATTCATGTAATTATAATTAAAAGTTATTGCCGTCTAGGCAATTAAATTTATAAAAGTTGTTGCCATCTAGGCAATTAAATTTACACTTACTTTCTGCTTCTTAATTTGTCTAATTTACTTAATTTGAATCAATTTATTGAGGTGTCTCTCATACATTTCAAACTCAAGCTAATTAACTTATTAAATAATTAAATTTAAAAAGACATTTATCTTAACTTTGAATCTTTGCCTTTAAAGCGTATCAATCACTATGGTTTAAAATTATTTTTGTAATTAAATGTAATACGATATATACACAAGTAAAAATGATATTCTAAATAGTACTAAATCGGTGGTCTCAATTTTTTAGAAATATTCCTATTGCTTCTAGAATATTTTGATAGATTATATAACAATTATTCGATTGATAGAAAATTTAAAACTATAACCAATAAGAACGTATTCAAGATGTAAACATTTATAGTGTTATACAACGTATAATAACTTATATATGTCTATTCATTTCTTATTGATTATTACAAGAAAATTATATCAACTATAAAAAATAATTATAATTAATTATCATGTATTTTAATATTAATGAGCATTATGTACATATTAAAGCATAACATCTCTTTTTTTAAAATTTAGAGGGTTTTATTTTTCGGATGGTAAAGCCAGAACCGACCTAATGATAACTTGACATAAACTATCAAGTTGTACAAACAAGCGCGGTGGCTTTGTTTCATATTCTATTGCGATTTTATCCAATAGAATTTTTATTTCGAATAATAAAAAACACTTTTAAACAAATACCATCGTTTGTGAAAGTAGCAGTATGATTATATTATGTGTGACTCTTAATTTTCTCAAACATATATGTATTGAACGTATTTGATATGAGTATTGATTATTCGAATTGATTAATGATTCTTCATATACTTTTACAGATTACTTATACACATCTGAAACTATAGTTATTCACAAGTCAATACAACTGAAACTTTTGTTCAACATGCAACACATTATATTATTTTCACTATCTCTCATTTTCGCCTCATATGCAAAACTAACTTATGTGTTCAAAAAGTTGCATTAAAATAACCACCAACTTATATATTATATTCTCTCCTAAGTTGTACTATTATTATTATTTAAACTACAATATATAAATAGGGAAAATGCACGAGTATTCCCCAACCTATGCTCGAAATCTCAGAGACATATTTATACTATATTAAGGTCCTATTACACTCTAAATTTATTTTATAAATAATTTTCCATCCCTTTAGACCTACGTGGCACTATCTTGTGGACCCAGTGCGTGTTGACATTTTTTTCAAGCTAGTACCACATAGGTCGAAAAGAAAAAAAATTATTTATAAAATAAGTTCGGGGGTGGGTGTGGGGGTAATGGGACCTTAGTATAGTATAAGAGTGTCTCTAAGATTTCGGGCATAGGTTGGGGGATACTTATGCATTTTCCCTATATAAATATGTCATTTAACTTTGCCTCAACTTATATTTATGCCCTCAAAACTTTGACTTGCACAAATAGACACTTAAATTTGTATAAAGTTGAACAAATAGACACGCACGTCCTACGTGATATCCTACCTAACAATTTGAATCTTATGAAGCATAACATGTATTATGTCACGTAGGACTCATGTGTCTACTTATTCAACTTTATAAACACCCAAAATTAAAAAACGTAAATATGAAACGAGGTCAAGTTAAAGGACGCATTTATATATTATGCCTTTAAACTATCATAAAGCCTGGAGATAATATTTTTAATTTACTTAGAAACTGAATAAGTAAATTTTAATATTTTCAAAACTGTTAATTGAATTTTAAAATTTTATTTTTCCTTTCTCTAATTTTCAAGCCTAGTTAAAAGCAAGATAAAACAATTAATTTCCAACTAATAATCACATTTCTGAAATCACTTTCCCTCTATATGTTTCATTAATCTCGTGATAAATATTAATAGAAGCAGATATTTGATTTCTTATTATCTGTCTGATTATTTGATATTTATGTTATTAAATAAAATAATTAAGGTGCATAGAAATTAATTCAGATATCACCATTAAATAAAAAAATACACTAATTAGTTACTTGGTGAAATAAGTACAAGGTGTACAGATAAGTGATAATTGTTTATTATTTTAATCATATTATTATATCAATCGATAGCATTTTTCTTTTACATGTCCACAAAATTTTTAAAATTTTAGATATTTTTTAAATAAATAGAGAGTAGAAATTTTTCGAACAAATCGCACTTCTTCATATGCGTGAAGAAACCATTGATGAGATCTAAAATTTTAATATTTGATAGGTGAAACACTCTGAGTAGTGAAGATCGGAGATTGCATTACAAAACAACAAATTTATTGACATAATACATAAACGTATTTTTCAATTTTAAATGTGCAAAAGACAAATACTTATATTTATATAGAAATGAATAGTGTGATTTAACATGTCTCATATACATACTCGCCTAAACAAAAGTAATTGTTAACAACAAAAAATTACTTGTATTCGATATTTATATTAAACTAACAGTACGTACAAAATTATGGGTGACAAAATCATTAGCTTAATTCATTTCAAAACCCATTAAAAATTAGATTGATATGTAACTCAAATTGACTCATGAGAAATCTTGTTTAAGTGTTTTTTTTTAAATTTGATATGTTAATCATTTGATCCAACTCATTTTGGGCTAAGGAAATGTGAATCGAATTGAATCTTGATCTCATTGTTGTTCTAACTCATTATGATCCGTCCAAATTTAACCTAATCCACTCAATTGTCACTCCTACACAAAATAAATGTCATTCATATACTTACATTATTTATTACGAATTAAATTTTTCGATAAAAAGTGTCCGACTAGCCACCCTAAACTATACGTGGCTATGCCATTGGGGGTGTGGGGCTCTTGAAGCAAATGGAAGGTTCAGATATCAATAGAGGCCTAAGCGCGATTAAACATAATTAAACGATATTTATGCTAATGAAACGTAAGGAGTATTTAAGGTGCACAAAAGCTAATTCAGATGTCATCATTAAACGAAAAAAAAAACATTAACTAGTTACTTGGCGAAATAAGTTCGAGGTGCACAAATAAGTCATAGCTTATTATTATTTTGACCTGATTATGTCAATTACCTTCGTTGTTTCAATTATTCTTTTTGATTTTATTATGGTACAAAGTTTTAAAAAAGTGGAAATAAACTTGTAAATTTTATGATCTCAAACTATAATTATATAGAACATATCAAAATATTTTTAATTTTATGATTTTAAATGTCATGCAAAATATTAAAATTAAAAAAATATTTTTTAAAACATATATAAGTTAAAATAAATAGAATAATAACTGTCATAAATATTTACTATATTTTTATATTTAGTTTTTGAAACTCTGTGACAAGTGAAGATCAAAGATTGCATTTTAAAGAGGGAATTGACAGTGGAAAAAGACAAGAATATCACATGAATTCTGGCAGCCCCTACCAATCTAAGTTTCAAATGTATCTTTTAACTTTACACACTGTCAAATATTGTCAATTATATAATAAAATATAACATTATTCATCGACATAATACATAAACGTATTTTTCAATTTTAAAAATATATAAATAAACAGTTAATTTTATATAAAGCATGATCAATCACGTGATTTAACATGTCTCATACAGATCAAAATAGATTGTGATACACTGATGAGAGTATTTCACTTTTAACCAGACAAGTTTAAACCCTGGATATGAAGAAGCTTTTATTAGAATCGTCACCCTCCGAACAGGCCCTGCAGTGCGAGATCCGAATTTAGTCGGAGCTTCAATACGGACTCCGAACACCGGGTGGAAAATTAAGAAAAGTAATGAGTAACAACAAATTTATTGACATATTACATAAACGTATCTTTTAATTTTAACTGTGCATAAATAAATACTTATTTTTATACAGAAAATGAATCGTTTGATTTAACATGTCTCATGTATAGACTTACCTAATCAAAGTAATTGTTGACAATATAAATTTATATGTATTCGATATTTATATTAAAATAGTACATACATAACAAATATAATTCATATACTCACATTATTTACTACGTATAAATTTAATATTTTAAATATCAAGTGCGAGTAAATTTTTTCGTATAATTAATTTGAAGACAAGAATGGAACATGTACATCGCACTATGTTTCTATTTATGTCCTTTTCTGGTCATGGAAGTTCGACATTTTGGTCCATACCATGCAAAAAATTAATAATTGTTTTTGTTTACTTTTAGTTACAAAGATCCAATAAAATAAATTTATAGAATTAATATTTAAAAAGAAAAATCAATGAATTATTTGAAATGATGTATGCACATGACAATCATTCTAATGAATTAATAAATCCAACTTAACAAGAACCAAGTGAATTTAATATTATATAGTGTGCAATTGTTCCAAGAAACAAATAAATTTATATATATATATTATTATTATTTTTGTAAAAAATATTTTTTTAAAAGTTTGTGAATTATTATTAGTTGAATCTTGAAATGATGAATGAGCAATGTGTTACAACTGGACTTTGGCATTGAAATGATATATCAAAGTCATATGGTCTAAATAATACAAGACAAAGTCATTGTAATTGTTATGGAAATATTAATACATCAACCCTAGTTGCCACCCTCATAAAATAAGTCATTTTTCTTGACCAATTCTTTTTTTTTCCAATAAAAAAATAAAAAATAATTAGGGTGTGTTTTTGATAGGGAGAAAATATATTCTTCTTCTAAAAATAAGTAATTTTTAAAATTTCTTTTAATGTCTAGTAATTAAGGATATAATGCTATTTCAAAATCGTTTATATATAACTTAAGTAAACATTACAGGAGGGGATGATCAAAGGATAATTAGGGTGGTGAGTGGAGTTAGTAGTCGAGGGGTCGGGATGTGAGGGTAGAG
>NC_028647.1:63115539-63121636 GCF_001406875.1 Solanum pennellii | reverse complement strand
CGAGGGGGTTAGGAGATAAAGTGGGGGGGGTGACGATCAACATGAAATATTATTCATGAAATTTGCTTTTTCTGACTTACTTTTATCATAAAAATTATTATTTTCTGACTTTTAAAATAATAATTTTCTAAAAAAAATATTTAATTGAACATGAAAAAATCTAAAGAATATTTTCCACGTACCAAACCTCCTTTAATCAACTTGTAATTTCTTTTTTTTCTCTTTAGGTACAATATTATGTTAATTCTAGGCTTTTTGGAAGAAAATTTTGAGTAATATATTCACTTAAGCAATATTATTAATGTCACAGAGTTTAATTAATCACTAATACTTTTTTTAATCAATCATCAATTTCTCATAATTAAATATTATTCCTTAGATTAGAGGATCTGATTTTTCAACTTTGGGCGGTGCTTTTTATATAATATATAATACATGGTCATAATTTATATATATTAAATGATTATTATTAATAATATATATATAATTCTGATTTAATTTTAGTGTACCAAAAAAATCATTGCCATTTTCTCTTTTTTATTTCAATTTTTTTTCAATAATTTGAAAGGAATAAATGCTCGTGGTCTTGTCAGCTAATAATATATTTATTTATCACATGCCTTTATTCCTAGTAAATCCATTTTGTATTTTCCATATTCCTCAATAGTAAAAATAAATAATAAAATTAATAAATTGGGATGGTAATATCAATTTCACTATATTTAAAACCTCAAATGGAGATTAATTAATATCTTTTTGTATGAACGAGTTGATTAGTGATTTTAAATAATAATCTTAAGCACATGGGAAGATTGTTATAATCTTAGATTAGGTGCTTTTAGAAATGATTTCACTAAAAAGATTAGGTAGGTGGTGAACAATTCGAAATTCGATACGATAATGATTTTAATTTTTTTTATCTTTTTTTATTTAAATATTCAGTTTTCTTTACAATAGAGTTTGAACTTATAATGTGTTTAATCAATATATCACAGTCGTGGACAGAGCTAGATTCGGAAGGTAGTTCATCCATCGAAAATTTATGTATATATAAGGTCAAGATTATTTTTTTTATCTTCGTGAGTCTCTTGGTGAAAATTTTGATTTCGCTACAAATCACTTTGTGCTCTCTTAATACTAACGAACATATATTCCCTTTATTTCAATAAATGTGAATCTATTTAATTAACCATTACGATGTTTAAAAAAGAAGGAAAGAAACGATGAAGTGGAAAAGTTATGACAAAATACTTTAGAGAGCATGACAAAGCAATCTAAACATAGGAAGCAGTAACTAACGATAATCGAAATCATATAAATTATACTCATATGACCACCAAAAACACGAATTTTTTCTTGTCGAAAGCTTTTCAGACAGACATTTTGTCAGAACTTCAGTATTTACGATAGATTTTCATAAAAAATTCACGTGTTTTAGGAGTACTATATAGATATCCAACTCGAAACCAACCAAGAGGATAAAAATGAATATATTGATAAAAGAAATTAAAGATGAACAAGTCGTAGTACTATTGCAGCAACAACAACATACCCAGCGTAATATCACAAATAAAGTCTGATAAAAAGTGGATGTACGCAACCTCACCCTTGTGAAGATAGAGACGTTATTATTTCTGATGAACCCTCGAGTCATAGTAATATCAAAGATAAAAATGTTCACAAGATAGTAATATACTTAAAAGAACATATAACATCTTTGTTACCAAAAGAAGAGTAGCAAAAATTTGTACATTTTTATATGTCATACAAAGGAGCAAACCACAAAATTGTATTAACCTTAGATTTTTAACTATATTGCTTTAAGAAAAAAAAGAAAAGAACAGTAGAAAATATTTCCATTTAATTATGTAAAAAACAATGTATCAAACATCATAAAATATTTCTTCAATTTGCACCTTGTAAGACAGCATATGCCTCATTGATCACTCTTTCTGCATCACTAGAAGGCAAATTCTGTTGGTTCCAATTCTTAGTTGGACTCGAAAAGCTTTGTTGAGATGGCGTTTTCTGTGAAGCAGATACGATATGGTCTCGAAGATCCTTGATCATTTTGTACCTCTCTATCTCATCTTCGCAGTCTTTTTTCCAAACGTGAGAAGAGAAATCAAAGATTGGTCCGTTTTCATGAAAGTTTGATCTCCCTTTATCGGATGTATCAAACGTGGACATGTTCTCCTTACCTCCTCCCGCGGAGAATTCCCATTCTATGCCATCTGATGTTTCCCTCTCTATGGAAATACTCTGTCTCGGGAACTTCTCTGAGATGGACCTCCTCCCTTTGCTTTTTTCAGAAACCGAAGATCTCTTTGGATTGTCTTGTAGAGTGCTGCACCATTGGTAGCTTTTGGTGTTATCGTCCATGTTTAGTTCGATTGAATGAAGATCGCTATCTGCTGAATCATTGTCATCGTCATCATCATCGAGGACTTCCCCGTTTTCCTTCTCTTTATCTTGGTAATAACATGTGCTTGGAAGTGTTTCTCTCAAATGCCTCTCGAGTTCCTTGATCCTTTCATAATTCGGAGACTCACCACCATGTTCTTGTCCATTTTTGGATCGCAAGTAGGCCTCGAGCTCATTCCTTAGCTTATCCACAACTGCATTTTTCTCCTCGAATTGATACTTGGCTTCCGATAGCTTCATTTGAACTCTTTCCTCGCGTAAAACATCAGCTAGTTGAAGCATTTCTCTTTCCTTCTCAACCTCCTCACGAACTTTAACCGATTGTCTCTTCAATTCCTCTACCTCAGCTCTGTCTTCTCCGATACCTCTAGCTAATTCATCACACACTTGCTCCAATATCTCTCTTGCCCTCTTTTCGCCTTCAAGCTCTTTCGTTGCCTTAGACAGAGAAGTTTTCGTGTCAGCCAATTCCTTACCGAGCTTCTTGTTTAGCCTCTCGGTTTGTTTCCTCAACTTCTTCTCTACCTTGAGCTCCTTGGCTATAGATGTAATAGCCGCGTAAATCTTGTCTTGCTCTTTCAACTTCCACGACGTCTTTTCTTCCTCAAACTGCTTCAACAGGACATCAACTTCACCATGGTAGTTATTATATCTTTGTTCATGAATCAACTTAGTCACCTGGATACACGAACGATCAAGCTCAGCCTTCATAGCTGAGAAAAGGGATAGACATACCGATTGATGCTCTTCAACACCCCACACACGATTCAAAACCTTCAACAACTCCTTAGACGCAGAGAGTCCATTCTTGACATCCTTCAACCGATGCCTATCAACACTCGATCCACGATTCTGTGTCTGATCAACCTGCATTTTTTTGTACTTTGTATCAAAAATTGCTAATGCAAAGTAAATAGATGGCAAAAGAACTTAGTTATAGCCTAAACCAAAGATATTTTGTGACAATATTGTCACAAATAGCACATGACAAACAAAAGATAACAACATTATATCAATTCAAGATTTAAAGTGTTGGATATAAAAACATATGACATGTTGACTCTGATGGTACCTGAAATAGACACCAACTTACATTATTGGTCCCTTTCCATGACAATGATAGAATTTGTCTACTTCCTAAATTGAAACATTGTAGTGGCCAAGATGCACACATCCAAGATGCCATTTATAATATGAAATGACTCTACTATTTTGTTTTTACAACAGTGTAGTTTAAAACTCGATGGATAATAAGTTCGTCTTTTCGCCCTTCTTAGCTCAATACTGAATATCGGTTCAAACTAGAGGGATTGTAGAATTATCGAAATTATTTTAAGTTGCTGTCATAAAAAAAACTATACAGAACAGTGTAGTTTGTGGTGGGGATGGATATGATCCGTTTATCCTTAATCAAAAGTCATTGTGTGACGCGAATTTAGATTAATCAGAACCATTAATAAATATCGGACTCCGGGTGATAA
Source organism: Solanum pennellii (assembly GCF_001406875.1). NCBI lineage: Eukaryota > Viridiplantae > Streptophyta > Magnoliopsida > Solanales > Solanaceae > Solanum > Solanum pennellii. The sequence continues at coordinate 63,117,731 of NC_028647.1, read as the reverse complement.
ACCAAAAGAACAGATCAAAATGGAATTGTTTTATCAAAGAATAATATAAGAATTAATGATACCTCAATCAAGCAACCATTTTGGAGAGAGAAATCAGTTTGCAGAATTCTATGAGAACCAATTGAAGTTCTTCTTCTATCACTGTCCAAGTTAGATCTCTCCATTCTCTGCCAAAATTCACCATCAAACACACAAAACAAACATCAGGATAAAACTTCAAAAAAGAAACAACTTTTTTCAAGAAAATTTGAATCCCACTTCAGAAACAGTGTTAGGAAACAAAAAAGAAGCAATTTTTCTCAAGAAAATTTGAACCCCACCTCAGAAACATAGAAATACAACAAGAATAACATATGTAATGTATTCTTACAAGTGGAAAATACAGTATACGCAAATCTTATCCTACCTCGTGGAGATAGAGAGACTTGCTACTTCTGTAAAGACTCTCGACTCAAATAACACATACCAAAGCAGTTAAAAGAAAGAATGCAACACGAGGACTTCCCAGAAATCACCCGTCCTAGTACTACCCTCACTCAAGCATACTTAACTTCGAGTTCAAATGGGATCCAATGTATTAGTAAAAGTATGATCACCAACCTCAGAAACATGGCAATGAAAAGAAAAAAGAATCAACTTTTATCAAGAAAATTTGAACCCCACTTCAGAAACAGAACTATGGAACAACAAAAAACATGAAAAAGAATCAATTTTTATCAAGAAAATATGAACCCCACTTCATAAACAGAACAATGGACACAACAAAAACAGAAAAAAGATTCAATTTTTATCAAGAAAATTTGAACCCCACTTCATAAACAGAACTATGGACACAACAAAAACAGAAAAAGAATCAATTTTTATCAAAAAAAATTGAACCCCACTTCATAAACAGAAGTATGGAAACAAAAAAACAGATAAACAATCAATTTTTATCAAGAAAATTAGAGCCCCACTTCATCAACAGAATAAAGAATCAATTTTTCTCAAGAAAATTTGAACCTCACTTGATAAACAGAACTATGGAAACACAAAACCAGCAAAAAGAATCAATTTTTCTCAAGAAAATTTGAACCCCACTTCATAAACAGATAAAGAATCAATTTTTCTCAAGAAAATTTGAACCTCACTTCATAAACAGAACTATGAAAACACAAAACCAGCAAAAAGAATCAATTTTTATCAAGAAAACAGAACCCCACTTCACAAACAGAAAAAAGAATCAATTTCCTCAAGAAAATTTGAACCCCACCTCAGAAACTGGAGTAATTTGAGAAGCAAGAGCACCAAATTTTGATGATGACTTCAAAAAATTCTCCTCCTTTTTAGGTATAGGAAGAACAACCCCATTGATTTCCCACAAAGTAGCACCAAGTTTTCTTGCTGAAACTGACAAATCAGAAACAGTTCCTTTTGCTGTTTGCTGCTGTAGATTCTTGAATATCTTACTACTATTTCCACTATCATTCTGCAATGATGGTGATCTTGAATTCATTTTCCACAATGGTACTGGTGTTGTACTATTTGACCCTCCTCCTCTTTTCCCTACCAAAACTGCCCTTTTTAGCCTATAACTTTGTACTAATGAAGATGAAGATGATGATGATCCACCCCTTTTCCTCACCTTATTGTTGCATTCTTCTCCATTCCAATTTTGCCTAATCATAATTTTTATTTTTTTTGAAGAAATTAATGAATCATAGTACTAAAAACCAAGAAAAAAGGCTTTGTTGGGAGACAATATTTTTACAGATCTAAAGTTAGAGAAATAGAGATATTTTACCCTTTTGTACTTTGAATATTTTCTTGGGAATGAAAAAAAATAGTCACTTTATCAGTCAAAAAGAGAAGAGAATAGGAAGAAGAAGAAGAAGATCCAAGAAAAGAAAAGAAAAATAGTTTTAAGTGTGTAATTTGAAGATATTAATAAATGATTGCCATGCAAATTAGAGCTCTTTATAAAGTTTTGGACTTTATTTTTGAAAATTCCAAAGAGGGAAGAAAAAAAATAATGAGAAGTGTTTAAAGGCAAAATAATAAAAAAAAAAAACAAAGGCAAAGACTTGATCTTGAAGAGTTCTTTTCTTGGAAAAGTGATGGAAACAAGAAGAGAGAGTTCAAGAGTGTAATGTTGTTTCTTTTTCATGTAAAAGGAGAACAGTTTTGTAAGGTGGGGTTGGGGTAGGGGGTAG
>NC_028647.1:63038815-63115153 GCF_001406875.1 Solanum pennellii | reverse complement strand
AGGGGGTGGGGGGGGGGTTGTATCATGTATGTATATATTTCGTATTAATCGGCATAATATATAAATATACATGTTCTTTAACTTAGTTTCAACTTTTGTGGGATGTGTCTCTTACGTGACGAATCATGCGGGGCAAGGGGTAGGATAGAGGAGGTGGGGTTTTTATTCAGCATATGATATAAACGTATTCTTTAACTTAGTTTTAATTTGTGTGAGATGTAAGTGTTTTATGTTACAAATCAAGCAAGATTTATCATATAAAATGCATATATTTACTTGTTCAAATATACGACTGAATTAAAGAACATAAATATCAGTTAAAAAGGAATTCATATGTTATACCTATTATGATATAATATCATATATATATATAGTAAGTAATACTAACTTCCCTTATTTAACAAGATTAAGAAAACTCTTCTCTCCTTTCCTTTTTTCATGTTTTAATAGATAAAATTATCTTAGATTATGTAGATTAAACTTTTAAAAAATTATTGTATTAATATCAAATTTTCATAAAATAAAGAGGTGAATTTGATATTTGATATTTATAAATTTCTACAATAATCTATTAAATCTCTATACAATATTTTTATAGTCTATCTTTGTTTGGTTAGGTTTGACTTACCATGTTCCTTAAAAACATTATTTAAAATAATAATTTTATTATATTACATGTATCTAAGTTGCTTATATGTTTGAAAATGAATAGTACTTAACAATAAGGATAAAACTAATATAAAAAACTAAATTATCTTTTAATTTTGTAAATTGAACAATTAAAAATATTCATCTATTTCTAACATAGTAAATAAATAAATATATTAGTATTCTGAATTCACCACTACAAAATACATTCTTCGAAGTAAAATATAGTATTTTTAAATAACTCGAATAACACGAATAATAGATAACCTATGAAATTAATCGATACGCTTAAAAAGGGAACGTGACATGCACGTGAGAAGATTGTGTGAAGCAATCAGGGCCGTTAAAATCTGAATAGACGGCTAAAAATAATGGACTAAGTTCTCTGTATTTATGGTTACTTACACCATAATTTCAGCATTGTTAATTTTGATTTAAAAAAATATTTTTTAAAAAAAATATAATTGGATTCCTCTTATTTCTACTTTGCTTATAATTGGGGGTTTATGTTTTTAAAAATTTCAAAAACATACGTTATAATTCTCATAGGAGTTTAAGTTTCGTGCACCAATAATATATACGTTATTTGTTTTAATTTGTATAACAATATTGTTATCTAAAGAGTAAAAGAGATTTTCTTTTAAATTCCGCTTTTTTCAAATATTTTGAATGATATGAATTCGAAAAATAATTAATTTTATATTTTTTTTTAAGTTTTGATGATTCTTTTAATAATCGAACAAATATAATAGTATGTTAAAAGGTTGCACTTTTCAAATTTTATAGTTATATAAATGAGATGATATGTTTTAGATTATAAGTTAAAAATATTATAATATTTTTAAACCTTTTATCAATTAAAATTATATTAAACAAATTGAAACGAATTGAAAAAGTATGACTTATGATATTTTCATATAGTTTTCAAATTTGCAAATGTTATTTCCAAAAACTTGAAGGAAAAAAAAAACTGTCTAAATTCTCACGTATAATAATAATAATAAATAAACCTTCATTTCAAAGATTATATAATAACGTATATTTACACAAAGTTTATAGTGTTAGGAGCTAATTACATCTTATTTTTATTCCTTTTCAATCTATAAAATCTCTTAAATTTGGTGGAATTCAGTTATATCTCAAACATCTCGATAGCATTTTGATTTCGAATACATCGATCAACGTTTCAATACACTGTGTATCGGCTTCGGATACGTCACTCAATATCCCGATACATTGTGTGAAGTGATGTATCTGAAAATATGAGAAAGTAGGAATTTTAGTAATTTTTTCAAATGATAGAAACTTTTTAAAAATATGATAAAATAAATTATGTATTTAGATAATATTTTCTATAATAATTTAAAAAAATGATAATCATGGTATAATAATTATATACAAATTTAATTTATATAAGATAAATATTACTATCATAACTAGTTTGTCCTCCTTCAAATTATTGAATTGGGAATGAGTCAAATAGTTAGGAAAAAAACATGATGTGAAAGAAAATATGTTATATTCTTTTGTCAATTGTTGTCCAAAATTCTTAAAATTATTATACATGCAACCTACTTCCACTTAGTATTAATCTTGTCAATAAGTGATAGAAAATCAAGAAAACAAATTAGACTAAAATTAGATATAATCATTAATTTACAAATTAATATCCCCTACCCCACCCCCCACCCCCACAAAAAAACTATTAATTTATGTACTTATTATTATTTTTAAATAAAATAAAATTAGATCTCAGTATAACAATTTCGTATATTAAAAACCTTGTTGTTATTCTATTTAAATGTTATAAACAAATTTATATAAAAATTAATATGAATAATAATTTTATTTTTATTTTTTTTACAAAATATGTGTGTATTAAAGAAATACTAAAGGAGGAAAATATGTCTAAATACAATAAATTTAGAATTTCATCTTATTTTTCAAAAAAAAGATTTGTGTGTGTGTTTGATAATATAGGAATCAAACAAGAAAAAGTTAATAATTATAGTGTAGGGTGAATTTAAATAATCACCACAAGTCCACAACCACAAACAATGTAGGTACATATTCATATATGTGTTATACATCAATCAAGCTCATTGTTTTTTTTCATCCGACATTCGATATTTATTTTCAAATTTTCACTAAAATATAATTAACTCGGAGATCATAATTCTATTTACGAATTCGATAAGAGGAAATTTTATAAATAGTATCACTTATATCCATTTTTAAGAAAAGAAAGAAGAAAGAAAGTGTTTTTTGGTTAAATTTACAACACTGTGATTTTAAAACATAGTAAAAATATATATATCTGCGTGCATATAATATTTCACTTATATTGCATCATGTAAGAATTATTAAAAAAGAAAATCATTCTCTATCAGATTTTTCTTTTCCACCCCGTGGCTCGATCATAAGACCTACCATTGAAAGTAAACAAATTATATTCATTCCACTATCTTACCATAATTCATAGTAGTATAGTTTTGGAGATGTTTATAAAAGATAGTAAGAAATAAAAATATATATCGATGCTTAATATTATTTACACTGAACTAAATTATTTAATCATTTTCAATCGTAAGTTAAAATAATAATATACAAAAGTGAAATTATAATTTTAACCGTTGACTCTATGAATACTGAATTTCAAAGATATTATGTTACTAGGAACATAAATATAAGATCAAAATTAAAAGTATTAAATTTTTATATATTTGATATATATATGTTAGGAATATTCAAATTTGGAGAATATCACAAAATTTTCAATTAACGAAATCCCAAATCTTAAAATTTACGTGGGACCCTCTCAACACGTGATCATAGTCAGCAATATTATTTTTTTCTATGATTAATTTTTAAAATTATATTAAATTAAATTAATAATTTTAAATTAAAATTTAGGTATTTAATAATTATAAAAAAAAAGGTTATGTTCTTTCCTCTTACGATATAATAAGAAAATATATCTTAAAATATTAGTTAAAATTTATTTTTGAAAAAAATGTGAGAAATATTTTAAAACGAAAAGAGTAGATAGAATATGAACTGGGACAAACCAAAAAGGACATATTTAATTAACATGGATCTAAAACCAAAATGAGAATCAATTTAGTATTGATTTATAGCATAATGGCAAGGGTGTTGTAAATAAATTTCACTAATGAAAAATCATAAACATTTCAAGACATAATCTATAGTCAAATCTCATGATGAGTCCTTATCTCCATATATAATACTTTAGTTAATTAACTAACAAATTTGCATGATGTTATATGTTTTGTTTTTTATAGGAATAAATAAAGATGGGTTGTCAAGAAAGTAGAGGCGGTAAGATGAGAATTGGTCAGATCTAGTATGAATTGTACACGAATCGTAGTTAGAGTCGGTGGCTCTCTCAGGTCAGTTCCCTCATCTGAGATTTCTGGGTACCTTTTATTTTATTGATTTAGTATTGTATATTCGAATTAGATTCGAATGAGATGTAAAATAAAGCATGTTTGCTTTCAGATACCCTATACGAAACAGGGTATATAGAACTATCAATTAATTTTTGATCGTGAATACATATGTTTCCTTAAGATACTGAAAGGACTACTATTATTGGTATCAACCAATAACGATTCATAAAAGCTAAATCTTAATGAATATTTAAATAAACGATATCGAAAGAAAAAAGATTTGACTCATAGCATAATGGTAAAGGTGTTGTACACGAATTATACTAATGAAAATTTAGAAACATGTCAAGGTATAATATATAGTCAAATCCCTTAACGAGTCATTCTCTTAAATAAATTTTAGTTAATTAAGGAATAAATTTTCATAATGTTATATTTTATGTTTACTATATATAGTTAGCATTTTATTATAATAGTAAAAGATATTCAAATAAACAATATCGAATAAAAAGATTTGAAAGATCACATAATGGCAAAGGTGTTGTAGATAAATTTCTACTAATAGAAAGTTAGAAACATGCATGTCAAGATATGATATATAGTTGATTAATAGATAAATTTTCATAATGTATATTTTATGTTTCCATAATAATATTCTATTATAAAAATAAAAAATTATCACGATTCAGATTGTTGTGATTGTCACTCACATTAATCCTTCCGTAAAAGAACAATTATTACAGTCGAGATTAAATAACTTAACCAAAAACTATCCATTTAAAGATACGAAAGCAGGTTTAAATGACTATAAAAATACGGAATTCCCATAAATTCTGAAGGTTTAAACAAAGAACTTAACCAAAACTAATGCGGAAGTCTTAACCCTTAGAACCTGAAAGTCATTGTACCAAAACTCTACTAACAACAAGTATAAGAACAAGGGGTACAACCCCGAAACTAAACAAACACCTTAAGCAAATAGTCTGAGTTCGAAAAGAGTGAACTTAAACAAGAGAGATTCATGGCAGCCTGGAAGAATTGACCCACCCTTGAATCAGGTCACGCTCAAAAGCCACTTAGCTGAGGTCTATCAATAGCTGCTTGAAGATGTCCTATCCTCAACAAAGAACAAGCAAGTGCAATATCAATACACAACCAAAGTGTACTGGTAGGATCATGCGGCTATCCTAAAAGGTGAAACATATATAAGTCATTACAAAAATAATAACAATGCATATTCTGCACATGTACAATATTAGTCATCACTTACAAACAACACACAACTTCACAATTCTCAAGATATATAGTTATGTCAAGTCAATGGTCCTCTCATGAAACTCAATTCAATGGTTATCTCATGGAACTCACACCCAAACTGATAGCATACCGGAACGTGGTATCCGATCCAACGTTTATGTAGGAACATGACAATCGATCCCATGTTTATGTCGGAACGTGGCAACCGATCCAAGTTAGTGTGTCGGAACGCAATACCTAATCCATTCAACAAGCCACAATCACAATCACAATCACAATGTACATTCTCGTAGTCATACAATCAACTCATGATTTCATGCATACAATTATTTAATCATCCTTATTTACGAGTAGTGTGATCAATAATGAAACATTCGCATACATAGATACATCATAATGAAGCAAGAACAAACATATATTACACCAACATGAAATCACAATCATCACCTAACCTCGAATTCAAGCTTGAATCCCCTAAGACACTTGAATATTTCCTTTTCGAATTTTTTCTGCTTGTTCTAGGTCTACAAATAACAATTTACGCAATGATCAACAAGCAAATTTCTAATTACCTGAATTATAACGAACTCAATAGCCCTAGACCAAACCCATGATTCCCATACTCAGATTAGGTCTTTTTCCACCATAATTCCCAGATCAAAACTCTCTCCCATCGATAATTTACCTAGAAACTAAATTCTACTAATCAAAATATGGATTCGTGGAGTAAAAACCTTACCTTTAGCCTCAGAAATGGTGAAAAACGATAAAGAACTTGGCTGGGTCGTTCCTTAGCTCTCAAAGTTGAAAAGTGCATAATACAATATTTTTGGAATTTATTTCCGATTTAAATCGCGTCTGTCCCGCTATGACAGCCCCAATTCGCCCTGGCGGGAATAATCCCGCCGCAGCGACTTGCACGGAAACATTGAGCAAATTTAAGAATTCCAAAGTCCTTTCATAACACACCATCATCCCATGACACTCAAAAAATACATGTTCACGCTAAGATCAGTTTCGGGAGTTCTACTCACCTGAATTCAATTCGTTAAAGTCGTACGAAAAAATTTAAACTAGATTAAAAAATCTCAAGTAACTACGAAAAAAATTTCTTACTCCAATTCTTTCCTTATTGACTTTTCCCTAACGACAAAAATAAGATCATTACAAAATTATTTGAACAAAAAATATCAAACTATTCAATGATGGCATAATGGCAAAGGTGTTATAGCCAAATTATACTATTAGAAATTTAGATATATTTAAAGATATAATATATTGTTACATCTCTTTATTATCCTTATTCTCTACTGTAATATCACAATAAATTATCAAATTATTTATGAAAAATAATTTTTTCATGTTATATTATGTTGCATATTTTTTACAATAATTTATATTTTATTATAATAATCCAAAAATATTTAGATAAATAACATCGTTATTAAAAGATAATTATATTGTTATTATTAGCTACTAGCATAGTAGCATATCTCTCTCATTATTTGATTGAGGATAGCCATGTGAAGATTCTTGTAACTAAGAGGAAATCATAATATTTTTTTTCAGATGATCTGTTTCCATTAAATCAATAAATTATATATTTTCAAAATATTTATATTCATCCATAAGTAACGTATAGAAATAAACTTTCTAAATTCTTTTAAAAACATGAAAAAAAAATATTATTAGTGATATTCAAATACGTGAACGTTAGCTTATTCAAAGTGTCTAAAATTATCATACTAAATTACTTGTTATATTTGAAATATACAATATATTTTATTTAATCATTTTATGTATCATTTTATTTATATATATATATGATATAAAAAATTTATATCATTAATCACCATCTAATTCAACAGCCAATAAAACAAAATTTATGACAAAAGAACCGTCAGATACATTTTAATTCCACTTATAAAGTAATAAAAAAATCCCCAACTTCAGTCGTACAATTTTTTTTTTTTTTATAACATAATAATTCAATTGTACCCTTGCAATAATTTACCTTATGAAATAAATGTGTGACACATATATATACAATTATTATACTCTTTAAAAAGATTAATTGAGAGAGAAAAAACATCAATAGTGAAATTTATTCGATATACTTCATTCATTTTAAATTATTTGTTCTATTTATTTTTACGTCTCTAAAAATATATTAATCCAAAAATTTTCTTTTTTTATTATTTTACTTTTATTTATTTCTTAAAGTATGATCTCTTTTCATAAACTGCTTACTCAATTGAAGTTATTATAATAAAATTAGTACCAAAGATAAAATGAAAAAGATTTTGAAGTTATAATAATCCTTAAAAACAATTAGTACCAAAGATAAAATGAAAAAGATTTTCCGATAGTTATTTTTAAAAATTACGACAAATAATTTAATACATCATTTAAAGGTTCAAATATAGTTATGACTTTAATTCTAAGTACCTTTTTCTTCTTGCTGTTTATTGCATCAAAAGTTTTTCCCATTTTTTCCCCCACAAATGGACCACAATTAATAAACTACCAAAAATAATTGTACTAATTCATAATTAAGATATTCATTTGTTACATATGGACCATACTAATTTTATTTCTTTGACCTACTTTACATAATCGAATGGAATATAAGTCGTTGATGCTTGTGCGAAGAAGATTTATTTATGACATTTTTTTGAAGTGCGATAATTTCTGTAATCTTAGGTGAATGTGGAGTATTCGAGTATTGGATGTCCTTTTATCCTTTAGGTTCATTTGTTGTTAGTAAATCATCACATAATTTTAAGAAAGAAGTTCAAATTTAACTATTTATCTTTGACGATAGAAGTAAGGTCAGCGTATCTTCAACTCTTTTCATATTTCATTGTGTAGAACTACACTGAATATGTTATTGTGTAAAAGTGCTTAACCTATGACTATAAGTTATGAACAAATTAGGTCAACCTTAAAATTAAAGCGATATAAAATTTTGTATATAGTATAGTTTGTGTATTTACGAAAGATGGTGATTGTTGCTTTTAATCATTTCTAGTTGTTATTTAAACTTTGATCTCATTTTAAAAACTTTATGCAAAAAAAAAAAAAAAAAGAAACTCAAGCTACACACTCAAAATAATAAATAATAGAAAATTATGTTTTCACAAGTTTCAATCTATCATGACTAAAGTCTCTTTTAGATAATAGAATGATGTTTTAATTAATTAAGCTATGTATGTTTCACGGATAAAATTTATCCGTATCGGGTGTTTACATTCAGTCAATACATGCATGTCATATGTTTAAATTTATAGTTCATTTTACTTCATTAAATCACATAATGATGTAAATTACATTAACTTTGTGTAAATACCCGATGCAGATAAATTTTTTCCTATGTTTGATCTCTTAATGCAAGAAAAATTGTTATAGCTGAGTATTTATAAACTATTATTATCATTAAGTATGGAGTAATAGTAAAAACATAACAAAACATGTGAATAATTAAGTAGTGAAATAATTAATACTAATTATGAAAAATCTGTGAATATTCAAAAAAAAAAGAATAAAAAAAGCATAATATAGTTAATTAAAGATTTAATGTACTCAATTTAATATCATAATTGAAATCAAAATATATAAATACATGAGGGACCAAAATGCTATTATTTCATATTTTAATTTTACCAAAACGAATTCAATACTTTACTCTCTTTTTTATCGATATATATATATGAATTATACACTATTACAGATATATTATACATAGAATATGTATATATATTATCGATATATATATATGAATTATACACTATTACAGATATATTATACATAGAATATGTATATATATTATATATCTATTAATTATTTTGAATTTAAGCGCTTATATCTTTATTGAATTGTTTTTATTTAATTATTTTTTTTATCATTTCCTTTTATTTATTTGTTTTGGTTTCTAATCAAAACTTCTTCTCTTTTTTTTTTTCCAACCAAAATGGACCACATTAATCAATTAGCAATGTTACTTTTGTAGTACTAAATCAAATTAGCAATATTTATTTATTTATTACAAAATGGACCATACTAAATTTTAGACTATTCCTACATAGTCAATTGACTATAAATGAAAAACTTTATGATTTGTAAAATTTGTCAGGAGTTCGTACTATAAATTTCAAGCGTGGGATTGACGAGATCAGAGTGTACGTAAATCTTATTTTTATTCAATAAAAATAGAAGGATTGTTTTCGAAAGATCTTTAATTTAAATAACGCGTGTTATAATAATTTTCAAAAAACATTATATGGTATCTAACAAAAAAAAAGAACAATATGAACAAACTAATTATGTGATAATTGAAGCACGGAAAATAATATGTAATAATAAAAATCGAAGGACGAAATACTATGAAAATAATACTAGTACTAGTGATGTAAAAGATGAAATAGACATTGTATATCAAATTACCAGAGCTCTCAATTTCTTATAATACCTTTTTTGTTAATTTCTTAAATTAAAAATAATCGACGAATATATAATATGTGTATAACCGTATCTCGTGCATTACATTAGTGTATCTCGCGCATCAGATTAGTGTATCATGTATAAAATGTACCTCGCGCATCAGATTAGTGTATCTTGCACATTAGATTAATGTATCAGCGCTTATATTATTGTATTCGTTTTGAGGGATTTTTGTAATTATAATCTTTTAAGAATAGATTGTAATTTTGCGTTAAAAGTATGTGATTTCTGTAATATGCCCATAATTTTTCCAAAGTTTCATACATAATTGGTTTTTTTAGCAAGAGGCCCAAAAGTGTAATCACACAAGTGGGCTTCTAGCTAAACTCCTATATGAACCCAAGTTCTTGGGCCCTCTTGAGTTCTCCTTTGATAGCAAGAGGCCCATACAAATAAATAAAAAATTTAAAAGAAATATTTCTATTAAATAAAATGTTAACCATCATGTTATTTCTTTGATTAAAACACTTAATACTATCCATTTGGGCTAAGTTTAACTTAAGAGCAACTTTCACATATAGCAAACAAAAAATTCATATTTGTATGCTATAGCAAACTTTGCATAATTGCGCTCCATAACAAACATAAAACTGTATAATTCGCTATACATATACAAGTGTATAATTCGCTGGCCTAAATTGTATAATTCGCTGGCCTATTTCGCTGCAATTGTATAATTCGCTATCATATTTCACTGCAATTGTATAATGCACAATTGTATAATTCACTACCTATTTCGCTGCAATATTAAGTGTATAGCAAGAAGATATATGTTTTTCTCTCGCTTTATACAAAAACAGAAACACAATATATACACTTCTGTTGTATAAAGCTAGAAAAAATTGTATTCACTGCAATTGTATAATTCGCAATTGTATAATTCGTTGACCTTTTTCTCTGTAATATTTGAAGTAAAATGTTTGTAAATTGTATAATTAAGTGTATAACACGAAGATATATATTTTTGCATGTGTATATACAATTTTCTCTCGCTTTATACAAAACAGAAACAGAATTATACACTTCTGTGTATAAAGCGAGAGAGGCGAGCGAGAATGGAGAGTGGCGGCGAGATTTCTGGGAGAGAGACGCTGGCAAATTTTAGCTAACGTTTGCTATGGAGCACAATTAAATCAAACCCTAGCTATTCCATTTATTTTAGGTTATTAGTTTGCTATTATATACAATTTTCCCTTTAACTTAATTATCATCCTTTATTTAACACACTAAGCTAGCTAATTAATTAATTTTCATCCTTTATTTAAACACAAAGTTAAAAAGAATTACAACTATTTTTGTGTATAAAAATAATTGGATACACTACTAAATATTGATGCAGGCAAAAATTATTGAAATTTTGTGAAGTCGTATATCAAATACTAGATCCACCTCTATATGAAATAACAAGAGAGAATTAAATATGATGGTAAACATTTTTCCTTAATTAGAGGTCTCAATTCGAGTTATATGTATGAAGAAATTCTAATAGAAAATGACTTTACATTTATTGAGTGTTACGCAATATAAATTCAAATTAATTAAAATTTTACAATGAACAACGAACATCAAATAGTATAAATTTCTAAATTCAAATTAATCAAATAATAAAATAAGTATCAAACATCAAACGAAAAAGTCAGATCACATTGGGCAGCCAACTTAAAGTACTTTAAAAAATATATGTGGACTATATATATAGGTTAGATATTATTAGGTTATTAATTAATACTAATAGGCTATTAACCCCATTTTTCTAATATATTTATTGCTGACCAAATTGCTAAAATAGTGTCACAAAAATCTTTGGAATAAAAATTAGGGAAAAATTTTGTATTTCAATTATTGCTCATTAAATTCAAATTCACATTAAATCCACTGAAAGGAACAAGAGTAAAATATTTCTATGAAGAAATTTTTATTATCAAGGCTTAAACTCGTATAGTAACAAATAAATAAATCATTTTATTTATTTATATTTATTTTTTTTTAAAAAAAACTTATATAAAGAGTTTAGACATGTTCCTATGTTTCAAGTAGAAATTTTAGACATATTCTTTCAGTCGAGTTCGTCAAACAGAATTCACCCAATATAATTTATATTTCTTTTATATAATTTACGAGTCATTATACTGAACGCTAACACCATTATTCGAGTAAAATAAAATTAAGTTGAAAACATTGTCTTTTCTAAAGGACTTCTATAATTGGGCCATGGTTACAATTAGTGCCAAATGGTCTCACCAAATAAGGAAGATTTAGTACAAAAGATGCAAATAGAATTGGTAAATAGACACAAACACATTGTTATATAACTTAATGATTTTTTTCCCTTCAAAAGTTTAATAGCATTATCATAGATGATATATGACATAAATTTAATAGAATTAGGTTTGGTTCCTAATTATTTATGTCATTGCACTTATTTATCATATATGATATATGATATAAATTTAATAGAATTAGGTTTGGTTCCTAATTATTTTCAATGATTAAAACACTATTTTCTTTTAAAATATGTCTATTAGCAAGCAAAGGTACACCTTAATAGTCAATGAAGTATAATAAAAATTAAATAAAATCGGACTTTCAACTTTAGAATTTGAAACTCCGCGATAGTACTGGTCTCTCGAAAATATAACTATAAAAAGTGATTAGTAAACTCTATTTTCATATCATTATCAAGGAAATAAAAACAAAAAAACATATTGACACAACTTAAAAGAGAAGATTTTCCATGCAATATTTCATTATGTATATAAAATTGTCTTTTCCTTTTTATTTGAGGAAAAAATTAATAAAATGAAATAATAATTAATTATCATTCTTTTTTTTTCTAACTAAAATAACTACCATTACTTCTTGAACCAAATACAATTAAAGTCAAAGAAATTAAAATTGTAATTCCACTTGCTATACACATCATATCCATTTTTTTTTCTTTTTTTTGTTTATTGTCCTTCCATTTTTTCTTTAATTCCAAAAAATTCTCATAATTTTCTTTTTCTTCATTTTCTTTTCTTTTTTTTCTTCCTCCTTCAATAACTTCTTGTAAAATGACCAAACTATCCTTCCCACACAATACTTTTCCATCCATATCCTCCATTTGCATGCTTACTTCTCGCACGTGTAATTCGCCTCCTTCTTTACCTTCGCACGTGACAACTATCCCGCACTGAACCAACCCTTCGCCGGCGCCGGCGCCGGAAGCCATCACCGTCGAATAACGAACTTTCAATTCTCCGGTTAACCAGTGTCGTCGGACCGATACCGGGTTCAAACTCGATACATTCACTGCTCTATTCCTCGATGGATCAATTAAAATCCAGCTCAATTTCATCCTGTGTAGCTCCAATTTACAATTTCCATCCTCGCCGTCGAATTTTACCGGCGTCGGGACAAATTCTTTATGACCCAATAACTCAATTCTGAACGGCGAACTCATGAACCACCCACTCTCCGTTTCGTTAGTCAACACTTTCGAGTACAATAAATTTCCCTCAAAGTGAATATCCACCGCCGATATCAACTCCGGCGAAGGAAAATACTGATTTGAGTTATTTCCGGTAATGGGTTTTGGCTTGTTGTGTGTTATAGACGGAAAGGAATCGGAAAAAAGTGAACGGTGACCGGCGGGGAACGTTCCAACGGTGTTTCTGATAAGTGGGTCGGAAGTAGAAGGCCAATAAGAATTACAAATTTTTCGCCAGAGTTCTTCGTCGGAGCAAAGATTTTGCAGCTGTGAAGAAGCGAAACTGGCGGAGATTAGAGTTGGGCCGTCGAGTTTCGTTAAAATTAAGGTTTGTATGATGTCGGAATGGACGGCGGTGATCGCCGTCCTTCCGCCGTCGTCTTCCGCCATAGTGGTGGTGGTGGAACAAGATGACATGAAACTATATAGTTTGTGATAATTTTTTCTGAAAAACAAAATATTTGTTAAGTTTTTGGAGTTTGAATGAAGGTTTTATATAGAAATTTTATAATCTAATCGAAATTTAGTCCGTACGCACCTAAAGGATCACGATTACGTATTTTCTAAGGTTTAAAATAATATTATTAAAATAGTATAAGAAATACCTAGCCAAAATCGGCATTCTTATCACACGTACGTCTTTATCAAATTTATTTTCCAAAAGTTTATATGGTATAAATATCTTGAATTATCTAGCATGTGGAAATAAAGCGGAAGAAAATATAAGGTTGCGCGTTAATATTTTTAAAAGAGGATGAACATATTAAAAGATATAATAATTTTTCCGCAAATGTATATTTGATTTTATCAAATTATATTTATGATATTATACTAAATATGTTGTTGTTTGTATGTTTTCTTGTCCAAGTGTATGAATGTTAAAGGGCTTTTTTTCTAGTGTTATGTTTAAATTCGATTGATTATTTTAAGAAAATTTAATTTTGCAATTATTTAGTTATAATTTAGAGTGATTTTGTTTTTCAAAATTAAAGTTAGTAAAAATATCAAACTTAACTCACGTAAAAAACGACGAAGTTAGGATTTTTAACAAGGGATTTAAAATCTGAAGAACTAAATCACTAACTAATCGAATGAGCTTCAATATGATCTACTATATATACATAAAAGATAATGTTAATCATGTATAACTAATAATATTTTCCGTCAAATAAAATTTAAATAAACCCTTAATTCTATTCTAGCTTCGTTCTTGCACGTAAACAATAATAGAGTTTTTCTAATTTAAGCAATAATAATATATCAAAGAATAGTTAAAAAATTTATAAGGGAATGAAAAAACAACAACAAGAAAGCTCTTATAATTTAGTGTATACAATAGTCTTAATTACTTTGATTTTATATATATATATATATATATATAGATCCATTAATTTTGATATATCTTTATAATAGTGACATAAAAATGACTAGTCAAAAGTGGCTAACTCATATTGTGTTACACATAAATTTTCCTTTTTTTTTTCAAAATAAGTGTAAAATGATTTAGATATTTGCATATGGAAATCATTCATGTTTTAATTTTATCCAAGGGCCAATATATTTGAAAAAATAATTAGTTATATAGCTTCTATAAAATCTAAATTCCTTGTAAAAATCTTGTAACAAAAAAAATTGATTATGTTAATCATTAAAAGTAACACAAATTTTAAAAACATAATATATAAAAATATTCTTTAATTTAACATCAGCACGCATATATAACTTTCAACTTTTTGTGTGAAGAATTAGACATTTTAAATCTTGTCATATTTTTTTTTAGAGTCAAACTATAAGAATTTTGACTGACATTTTGTGATGTATTTTTTTTCATCATATTGATATGCAATAAATTGTAATTTACAATATTTCTCGTATTGAATATCTAAATGTTTTGTTTATAACATCGAATTAATATAACCTAATAAGTCAAATTGACTTTCGAAAATCGCAATATCACAAATAAAAATGAACGAAGGTTGTATAAATTAATTTAACAAATAAACACACGTGTCAATGCGGATATGTCTAAACAACTCAATATGTATATCTTTTAGCAGCTTTAATCATTTACTTATATAAAAAAAGTTGGTATTTTCTAAATGTTTGATAAATTATTAAATTTGTCCCTAAACTTAATTAGAATTGTGAAAACACTATTTGATCATTTAATTGTTCTTTCACCGACCCTTAAATTAACAATTAAAGTTTATTAAATATTGACAATATAAAAAAAAATATGTATTTTAATATAATTTTAAAGGACTAGAATTGTTCAGACTATACCTATAAAGATATTTAAAACATAATTTTAAAAATATAAGTGATCAATTTATTATTTTCTCTTGTTTGATAAAAGAATTTTTCAAAAAGTATTATTTGAAAATACAATAATCACTTTTTGTAACCCCACTCTATCCCTTTTTTCATAAATGAGAAAAATCAAATTGTTGTGTGTAGGTCCCAAAAAGAAGAACAAGTTGAATATAGGATAGGATTTAATAACTAAAAGGATTTCAAAAAAAAAAAATCTTTTTTTTTTTGGAAATATTTCTAAGTTTTTCTTTGATTTTTAGAAAAAATTTTACTACATTTATCGAAAATATAAATAACATTTACACAATCAGATTATATAATCAAACATTATTTGAAACTTACAAATAATTATCCGTAATAAAATTAAATTAAATGTTTTATCTAATATTACTTCATTAAAATTTAACTCATTATAAAAAAAGATAACGTCTTGTATTTATCATTATATTATAATAATTCCTAGATATCTAGTGGACAATATAATATAGAAATTGCATTAATATATCACTTTTTAACATTGACTTTGAAAAAAAGTATCATTAAATTTCAATTCTTACCTGTGAAATTTTATGATAATGAAACTTTTACTATAGAAATTGCGTTCATGAACCGTTTTTTAGTATTGACTAAAAAAATAAATAAAAAATAGTCCCTATAATAAATTTAATGACAATCCAAATAATATCTATTAAATAATTTGTGATTAAAAAATATTGATCGTAAATTAATTTTCAATCATATCTTGTAAAAATAAATATTATTTTATAATTTTAAATTTCATAAGTAAAATTTTAGGATAATAAGTATTTTCCAACTACATATACTAAAATAGTCATTTATAAAATTTACCCTAATTTATTTTATTTTTAACCCTAATTTATTTTATTTTTAAAAAAATGAGTGAGTCAAATAGAACTTGCTATGGGCTATGGTTGTCTTTATCAAATTAATCAGATGTGCAAATTGGAAAATTAGTATATATGAAGTCAAATATGGGGGCAACTAATTATTGATTTTTTTAATGTGATATTCGTATTATATTGAAATTTGATTATTTAAAATTTACGACATACAGGTCTTCATTTATGAGGAAGTGCTTCTCAACATGAATTTTTTCATATTTTGAACGAATTCGAATCCTCAGATTAAGAGAGTTATAATTTTATCTCTTGCATCATATTCTTTGATGGTATATCAATCACTTCTTTAAATGATTTCACCATAATTTTTATTTTTAGAAATTAAATTTATACCTAACGTAATATAATTTTTAAAGACCTTATCTTTTAAATTTTAATTATGCAATTGAAAATGATACACATAATTAGGAGGGTCAGCAATCTTGTCACAAATTTCGACATGTTTATTTCAGAATTTTATACTTTTTCTGTCTTAATTAATTGACATTAATAAGATAATTAACTTCCTTTTTAAATAAATTTTTATATTGTGAAATAAAATGTAAATATTTTGAAATTAGGTAAAAACTAATAATTTTATAATTCATAATAATTAATAATTTTAAAAAAGCAAATAAAAATTATTGGCAAAGAAAGATATATATAGATATTCAAAATATTTGAACTTTATGAATTTTAAATTTGTATTTAACTATCTCAAATAATAGCAATTAAGTTTTAAATTTATTTTTATCGTATCAAAGGATGTCATAAATTAATCTACAAGTAGATAATTTAGAAATATTCTGTTCTAGAACAAACATCAATATAATAATTAGAAAATATGAAGATTTTCATTTTATTTTAGGTTAATATAAGATAATGTTATGCAAATTAAATAGACCATAGAATAAAATTAAATTATAAAGAAATAAATTGTGCCGGAAACTCTATCTGTAATTACTATGTTAATTTTAATCACAAAAACTAATTAGCTGTAATTAAGTGTATAATTTGTCATTAAATGAGTGTATCTTATCCATTAACCTAAGTGTTTGTCTCCATTTTATTTTATTTTTAAAAATAAATTCTTGGCCGACCCTTCACCAGGAAATTAATATTATTTAATCTTTTTATGTACACTTTATTTTGTAGATTGTAATTAAATAACAACTTTATAAGATAATGTTTTAAATAGAATTTGGAAATTTAGAATCTTGTACTAGAAAAGATTCATAGATACATAGATACATTCTAATTTTGGATTTATTTATATAAAAAAACAAAATATTTAATGCAATTCGATAAGTAAAGTCTAAAAAAGAAATATATGCATATTTTATTTTTGAGCTCACTTTATTAAACTATTAGATTAGACTCGAGCTTTCAATAAAAGAGAGATAGTTTGTCTGCATCGACATATTTTCGTTCTAATTGAGTTATTCAGACGATTATTCTCTTGATAATTAGATTTTACATGTTTATTGCTTGAGCTACGTAGCATCAAGTCGAGAAACTAATATCATAACAACTTTAATTTTTTGTCTTATGACGCCTGTGATTTTCTCTTCCTTTTTTGACACGAGATTTTCTTAAGATGTCATATGTGTTTTCTTCTACCCTAATTAACCTTCACCCAGGTGGCCTCGTCTAATTGTGACATGTTATATTCATATTGAAATTCGATTTGCATTCAAGTTGAAATGTCTCTTATTAAAGTCAATTTAATATATAAATTAAGTGCTCAAATATAAAATCATTTAATTTTCATTAAGGATAAAAAAATATATATTTTACCGATATTTTTATGATTCAATTTAAATTTCTGTCCCCGTATGGATAAATGAATGGTTTGTTCAGATTAGTTTTTGGGTTTAATTTGTACATGTAAATTGTAAATTTTGTATATAGCATTATATGTAGTATTATTATCAAATATCAAGTTATGACATTAGAGTTTCAATTTCATTTTGTAGCATTTAATATCTCACTCTATAGTATTTTATTAGTAATTATATTATTAATTATAATTTATTAAAAAGAGTTGTTATTAAAAATTAAGTGGATAAAGTGATAATGAGTAATCAATTTTAATGATTAAGAATTCTGACAACAAAAATTATGTGACTTTTTTCAGTGATAATTACTGCATTTATTCAATGTTGCACGCCTGAAATTTGAAGAGTTTAACTTTTTATTGAGTTAAATTAAAGGTATATAAATGATTAGCATTACAATTACTCTTCATTCCAAAATTTCTCTATTATTTTCCAATTTCTTTCAACATATAATTCATTTTTTCCCAAAAAATTCAAGATATTTTCATAGCTGCATATTTCACTTCTGATGGATAACTTTGTGTCAATTTTAATTAAACATGACGGAAAAGTCGTCTTCCTCATCGACCAATCTTTTACTTTTTCTTGGATTTTCACTACCTATCTTCGACATTGTCTATAAAATTAATGGGGAAGGGATATGAGATTTTAGTTTGTGTTTTAGGATGAACTGATATGAGAGATTTCGGGGAAGATGCGGATTTGAGAAAGATGACAAAGTGGCTGCGTTTTTTGTTTGAAGTGATGTTTGAGGCGCGATTTTTGGGGAATATGAAATATTTTCACGCGTGGGGAGAGGTTGAGTGTATTGGGGGAAGATAAAAGAGTATTGGTTGATATGGGGGTGGGTAGTTATTGGTAACCATATAATATGAAATTAATTAAAATTAAATCCCTAATTTTTAGATTTTATGTTTTAAAAGGTAACTATATAATATGAAGTTTAATTAATATTTAATAAATAATAATTTATTATTTATATTAAAAATATTAAAAGGTAATTGATTAATATTTTTATTATTTATATTAAAAACTTTAAAAGGTAATTGATTAATCAGTAATAATTTAAAAGATTTTGTTGATAAAAGGTAAGTGAATAAATGAAACTAATTATTTAAATATAATAATTATTAGTTAAATAATAAAATAATTTTTTTATTAATATATTATTAGTTAATATGCTATAACTTGATAATAATATGCTATAAATAATTTATTTTTAAATATATTTTTTAATTATATTATTAATTGATGTGCTATAAGATGATAATAATATGCTATAAGTAGTTTATTTTTTAAAAATATAATTATAACTTGATATTTATCCTCTTAAATGTGTGTGGGATGTTAATTTTACTTTTTTATTATTTATAAGATTTAAATTTGAGACATTTAATTAAAAATAACGAAACTTTATTTATTTATTGAGAGTGGTACATTAACACGTATCCACTTTGAAAGATTGGTATAAAATGATGATTTTGATTGGGAGACAATTCTTGTCAATGAGTATATTCAAGCATTAAATGAAAATTATTTATAATTAATGCCACCTAACTATAATTTGGCAAAAGTTATACTTTGGTCTAAAACAGAGGTGGCTCGATAATGTTAAAAAAAAGATATGTGTCTTTGGTCCCTAAATTTAAGGGACCTTATTTTTTATAATAATATGTTATAAGGAGTATTTTGTTAATAAATATTGAATATTATTATTTGTAGACAAAGTAAACATTTCATGAAAATGAAGGAATTATTATAAGAAATTTGATATATTTGGAGTACTATATCGCATGAAAAATAATTTAAAGTAACAATGGTTATATTATCAATTGAAAACTAGAAAAAATTAATTATGTAAAAGTTGTTAACAATTCAAGTTTAAGGCCCTATTTAATTTTTGCTTTAGACCTCTAATATGCTTGAGCCGCTCCTGGTCCAAAACATGGTTAGTACTCTTTTGGCCTATTTGGAGGGTAAAAAAATGTTCTTCTTTATCATGAAAAATGATAGAAATTTCACATTTAAGTTCTCTTATTATCACTATCCCTTATTAGTTTTATAAATTTCTAAAATTTCTCATTTTTACACATTAAATTAATGTATCTCGCGCATCGGATTAGTGTATCGTATATAAAATGTACATCAGATTAGTGTATCATGTATAAAATGTATTATATCTTACTTAACGATTAATATATCTCGCGCATCTAATTAATGTATTAGCGCTTATATTATTGTATCAATTTGAGAAATTTTGTAATTATAAATTTATAAGAACTAAATGGTAATTTTACCTTAAAAACAATGAATTTTAGTTATTGATAAGTAAAGTCAATTAGTTAATTAATTAGTAGTATTACCTAACAAGTGGCTACGTATAGGTGGAAAAGGTCAATTAGTTAATTAATTAGTACTGTCCAACAATAGTGGTTATTATTGAGTTGACATAGACGAATTATTTAGAAATTCTTTTTTTGTGTGTGTTTTTTCTATCCAACAATAGTGATTATTTATTGATTTGACATAAGCGAAAAATTTAAATTTTTTTTTTGTGTGTATCCTTAAACATAAATACTTAAATAAATTAATCACTTTGAGATCATTTAATATGTGATTAGAATTATACCATCATTAATAATGCAAGTGTTAATTATGCGGACATTAGTTCTTCGAATATTCGTTATTCGATCTTTGATCTACCCCTGATAATACACTAATAGTCATTTAATAACTTGTTGTAATTATATAGTTATTAGTAATACAGAATTTAGTTACATAACTATTAGTTATATGAGAATACGTTATGTAAGTAATTGTATCAATATTTCATCTTATCCGCGCATAATAATTTAAACATGTACTAGTAGTTATGGCCATAAGTTATGGGGTTTCAAAATTATAGACGAAACAATTTATTTTTAAACTATCGAACACTGTATAAATTATACATAAAGTGATACACAAATTAATTGCTTCTTTACTAGTTATCAAACATCCCCTTAAAAGTAATCACATCTTTTAATTATACACTAAACTTTGCGAACCGCAAAGTAACAACATGCATTGAAAATATGAGTTGATTCATAATGAATATTAAATTGAAGTTCTCTTAAAAAAGACCGACACTTGTAATTTATGTTATATATACATATATAAATAAAAGGTAAGACATATTTAATATGATTAATTTATCTATATAATTAATATTATGACCTATGCAAAGTTTTTTTTTCTAAATATGAGTCGTAAGTGTAAAAAATTCATTTATATATTCAAATGATTTTTACTAAGCAGACTATAATTTAAATATCTAAATAAAATTTACTAATAAATACATTTATCAACCAATTCAATGTTAATATTAGAATTAAAGAAACATAGTTTATGCATGCAAGGCTCATGAATACATATCATGTACTATTTTCATTTTATTTTTTATTACTAAATGTTTTTTCCTAAATATATAATACCAATATACCAGAAGTCCAATTTTTTTTATATATAAGAAAGTATCTTTAAATTTTTCATTAGTCTAATCTTAAGACTAATGAAAATTAATGACGAACATCGAATGAGAAATTTTTATAAAAAAATCATACTCTAAAGTTTAAGACGTACTTTTTCCATTCTTTCTATTTATTATGTTTCGCTTCTCAAAATTAAACTGTTTAAATTGGAAATGATTTGATTTTTAAATATATCAAATTTTAAATTTAAAATAAAAAATAGGAAGAGCACCAATAAACAACTTGGAGGTTATACATTAAATTTTAGACGAAATCGTGTGGACAAATTTTCACCACAAATTAGGAAAACAATAATAAAAACGTGGCACAATTAAAAATTAGCATTTAATTCTTATATTATTATTTTTTATCTTTGATATTTAAGTTGCACTCTAATTAATTTTGGATTCATATATTATAGAGTTTATTTTTAAAAAAAAATTGTTTTCTATGTATAATAAAAGAAAATTAAGAAATATTCTCAAATTTTGAATCTAAGATTATCAGTATTCTTTTAAAAATTGTTATTTTAAGTTAAGATGGAATATAATAATAAATATCTTTTAATAATCTTTTGAAATTCAAGTTAAATGGCGTTCTATATCGAATTATTTTACTTTGTAGGGAGACAGATCTTACTGATATCTTTATTTGAAGAAAAGAAAAATATTGAGGATAAAAATAAATATGATTCTTATCGAGTAAGGTGTACCTAATTTCAGTTGATATTTTGATACAAATATGTACTTAAACTTGTCTATATAGATACACGTGCCTTACATATCATAGTACAATAAAATGTCATATATATATGATATATCATAGGACGTGATTTCTACGTATACGTACTTGTTCGATTCTATATAAATTTAAGCATATACATATATACACTAGTTATTAATTTATATATTTTTCTATGCATGATCATATTGTCGACAAGTAAAAAATTATAAACTAAACTTATTACTATTCCACTTGATTAAATTTCTTAATTTTCTTGGTAGTTGTTCATATTTTATAAATGTTTGATAAATTATTAAATTTGTCCCTAAACTTAATTAGAATTGTGAAAACACTATTTGATCATGTTAATTGTTCTTTCACCGACCCTTAAATTAACAATTAAAGTTAATTAAATATTGACAATATAAAAAAAGAATATGTATTTTAATATAATTTTAAAGGACTAAAACTGTTCAGACTATACCTATAAAGATATTTAAAACATAATTCCAAAAATATAAGTGATCAATTGCACTCTAATTAATTTTGGATTCATATATTTTAGAGCTCATTTTAAAAAAATATGTTTTCTATGTATGATAAAAGAAAATTAAGAAATATTTTCAAATTTCGAATCTAAGATTGTCGGTATTCTTTTAAAAATTGTTATTTTAAGTTAAGATGAAATATAATCATAAATATCTTTTAATAATCTTTTGAAATTCAAGTTAAATGGTGTTCTATCTCAAATTATTTTACTTTGTTGGGAGACAGATCTTACTGATATCTTTATTTACAGAAAAGAAAAATATTGACGAAAAAAATAAATATATACTTAAACTTGTCTATATAGATACACGTGCCTTACATATCATAGAATGTCACATATATATGATACCTTATAGGACGTAATTTCTACGTATACGTACTTATTCAGTTCTACATAAATTTAAGCATATACATATATACGTTAGTAATTAATTTATAAATTTTTCTATGCGATCATATTGTCGATAAGTAAATAAATTATAAACTAAACTTATTACTATTGCACTTGATTAAATTTCTTAGTTTTCTTGGTAGTTGTTCATAATTTGTCAAATTAAAAAAACTAAAATTGCCACTAATCCTAAAAAAGGAAAAACAAAAATAAATTTAAAAAACGTGGGAGCTTAAATGATTGACACGTGTCATGATGGGAGTAAATTTCAATGTAATTAATTTCTCAAAATCATACTCCATAATTGAAAATTGTTAGCAAGTCCCAAAAATTAGAGTTCCAAAATAACTGTAAATGGTTAGATCATAAGACACGTGGCAACATCTTCAAATTATTGTTATAATAAATTTTATCTCAAAAGACACGTGGCAACAACTCGAAATCGATATCATATTTTTAGAAATTTTTGGGCGACCTTCCAAACTTTCAGCCACGAGTGTACGTGTTTGAAAGTAACTATGAAATTTTGGAGAGCGATCAACTATAACTGTTTGCACTGGAGGAGTCGAGCCAAAATCGCTTTCGACAATGGCTTGCCATGACACACTGTTTGTGTAATAAGTTGTCTACTATTTTATAATTCCAATTCAATATCAATATTGTAGTATTTTTCCCAATAACGTCTCCTTCAAGGCGCCTAAAAGTTAACGAAATTGATTAACTACAGTAACCATACAACCCCTCCTTTCTTTACCAAAAAAAGATTCCTGAAGTAACGATAAAATTGTCTTGACCTATAGGAGTATCGGTCATGAGTTCAAGTTTTGGAAGCACAATCACTAATTTTTGCGTTAGGATAGACTGGCTACATCGACAAATGCTAGTGCAAAAAAGAAAAAATGCAACTACAAGAGAATTCTCAGCCAGTTTACAGAAATGGTGTTTTCAGCAATAACTAAACTGGGAAAAAAAAGTGGTAAATGCATAACAAGTTTCTTCCCATAATCATGAAGTCTATGCTTGTCTCAACAACCTATCTTTATCAGCCCAAAGAAAATTGAAGCAGACAATTTGTTAGTGTTCCATTGGAAACACGAATCGTTAATTATCTAAAGACGACATGTTCATAAAAACAAGACTCAAATTAGGCTCGTTTACCATGCTCGATCCAGGGAACGTTCCCACCATAAACTCCTGGTAAAAGCAAGTTGGATGTCGTTGACAACGAGCAAGAAAGAACATCCTTTACTACTCGATGATCTTGGTTTTCAAGATCGAACAATGTCCCTTATCATCCCTGGCAGTCACGGTCTATCAGGGGAGTGAAACCAATTTGTTCATGTAAACCTTGTAAACATCTTACCTGAAGATAAATCAAACCAAATGAGAGGCCAAGGCTCAAATGACAGTTGCCAACTTCGTAGTCTTCAGCTTGATGCTACTTAATTTTCTTAGCAGGATGCAACTATTTTCTAGTCATCCCATGTTGATGCACCACCCAATCCAATTTCATCGCTTGCTGATGAAAATTGAACAGCAGCAGCACCAGTTACAATATTCTTCTTCTGCTTTTTCTTTTTCGGAAATGTAGCCAAACCTGCAGCTGCATCAACATTTTGTTGGTGTGTGTTGTGATTACTGACCTTCCGGTTGCCTGTCAATGGGTCTGATAAGTCGGAGATAAAAAGATCCGAGAAAGGAGTTTCTCCATCATCAATGGCACTTGCTTTATTTTGTTTAGCCTTCTTACTAGACTTTTTAGCTGGTTCCTTATCCTCAACATTTGAAGCTTTCTCCTTCAATGTTTCGCTCTTCTTCTGTTTTTTGTGCTTTCGCTCCTCTCCTGTGTCAAGCTCAATGGGTGGAACCCCCGTGTCAAAATTGGTTGTTTTTACTGCTTGTACCAATTCCTTCCTCTTACGGCCAGAAGCTTTATCAAATTCATTAATCTTTTCGTTTTTGAGCTTTGATTCCTTCTGTTCATCAGGATATGTGAGCAGAGTTTCTGCAATATCAGCAACACTCTTGCCATTCTTCGAAAACTTGTTAGACTTCTTCACTTTGTCTTTCTCCAGGAAATTACTCTCTTCATGGTGATCATCTAGCCCTTCCTCCATTGGTCCATTTCTCTTTTTCTTTTTAAGCTTCCTTTCTTCCTTGCTATCGCGAACCCTGGCAATATCAAGATCACCACTTTCATTTTCATCATCGCCTCTGCCACCCTCTTCCTTTTTCATGGCCTTTTCAATAGGTTTAGCATTGAGAATCTGCAAACTCGGTACTTGTTTTTTGATCTGGCAAAAACGTAGTCTCAAATTAGATAGCACGTGATATTACATCTTGAGAACCAGAGATAAACGAAGTAACCGCTTACCTTTTTAGCCAAATCTTCCTTTTCAGCAATGGGGTTTCCTTGCAGGTTTAAGTTTTTCAAGTTAACTAATGAAGACAGCACCTACCATAAAGCCATGCAGCCACATATTTGGCAAGGAAAAGTTTAAAGTAAGATATAACTGTCAAAATAAGGAGATAGGATTATAGCAAACAAAGAAGCGTAAGAAGGGATAATGAAGTTTACAAAAATGGCTACCTTCAGGTCTGACCACTTAATGATCACATTGTTTCCGATGTCTAAGTTTTGTAGTTTTACATTAAAAGCCAACTCACTAGGAAGTGTCTGTAAAACAATGGAGAGGAAGTCAAATTAGAAAAATAAACAATTAGTGATGATTCAGGAAGCATCTGCAAATCCAGCATAACGAATAATTAGCTGTAGGAACTTGCCTTAATATCATTATGAGCAAGTCGTAGCTCCTTTAACTCGGTGCAGGATTTAAGTGAAGAGTCAACACCTTGTAGTTGGCAATTAGAGAGAGATAACTAGAAGACCAGTGCATATATGGTGTTAGGACACGGTAAACAGTAAACACCTTAATGCATCATCATGCAGTAGAAGATAAACAGGAAATACAAAGTTTCGCTTACTTTTGTGATTGAGTTGATTTTGGCTAGACTCTGGCCAATTCCAGATATTGGATTTCTAGATAGAACTGCAATAGATACCAAAGGCATAAAGACACTTTCAATATAACTGATTATTTGGCAAAATGAAATACAATTAAATTAATTTAATTTTGACATTGAAATTCAGAAAGGCCAACAACCACACAAAGCTAATCCCTATTCAACTAGATTCAATATGTGGTGGTGGCACAAAAAGTCATCTAGTATCATCCAACATCAGTCTTTTACAGTCTAATTAGCACTAGCAGTTTGCCTGATAACCACATAGGGTGAGAAACTGCAACTGCAACAAGTAGCAAATTAGATTTTAGAAAAGCTAATGGCGGCTAAGAACAGTCTCTTGATCCTTCTAAAGTCTTCTCAAGCATGAATTTTCAGTATTCAGTATAAAAATCATAAAAGAGATGGTCGAATTAACAACAAACTGATACTGGTCAAGAAAAGAGAAATGACATTAGTTAGGTTATACAAGAGTAGGAGAGGTGTCCTAAATTCTAATATATCTTGATAGTCCAAATCATGAAAACAGTAAAAAGTTTATTATATGGAAAAGAAAAGAAAACACTAAAGATTGTCATTCAAAGAATAACACTATTCAAGATGTAACCAACTACCAAAATCTTACTATCTTATTGATTCCAAACCCTGTTCCCTAAACAGATGATGATTGGGAGGCCAACCTAATTCATCTAATTCGTTTAATTAACATGTATCTATATGGCTGAAAGCTGTCTCAGTTTTAACTTTAAAACCAAATGCTGAGGCATTTAAAATAATAGCAATCAAGGTATATGACTTTTGAGATTTTTCATGATGTATTGCCGTTCTCTTGAGTCCAATATCATTGCAAGTTTAACCTCCAGAAACCCAAAAGTGTCCCCACAATCAGTCACAGTAACAGATTTTTCGGATTTATACTGCCAATTGTATAATTTATTTCCTAATAAGAGAGCATTCTTAATTTTAAGAACTGTGAATCTGTGGATCTGTTATGTTGTCTGTGCACAGTTAGCAGAATAACAAACTGAACATTACACCACGCTCAATCCCACACTAATCATTGGTTATGAAAATATAAATTTAGAAAGATAGGAACTCATACCCAATGTATTCAACTCTTTCATTTTATCAAGCTTGCAAATCGAAACAATGTCATTGTCTACCACAGAAAGAAAAAAGTACGTCAGTATAAAAACCAATTATCCAGCAAAAACTAATCTCTGATGGAGAAACACAGTGGTACATATACAAAAGCTCACCATTCAAAATCAGTGCTCGCAAGTTCACAAGACCACTGACCTCATCCATTGATTTGAGCTTGTTTTTTCCGGCATTCAGTACCTGGTAAACAAGGAAGCGTGTATTAAATACCAAAAAACTTTTTAACTCTTTTAGATCATAACATCAAAGACCAATCAGTTCAGAATACATCAACAGATGCGATAAGAAGTTCTAAATATGAAACAAAAACGAAAAAATGTTGTGACATAATTGCAACGGGGTTAGCTTTTCTGATAAGGTAGTGCAGCGAGCTTAAGGAAAGGTCTTGAAGGGAAAGGAGAGGTTCATTAGTATTTTGGCTGTAAAGTCGGTAGCCGAAAGTGTGGACGTCACAATACTGAAGGATATGTCGGGACCAACTATTTAAATTATTTAAGAGGGATTAAGCAGATAATTATGGGGGTAGATTAAAATTTTAAGAGGCCCATAAAGGACAGCGAGTGGGATGAAGCTGAGGAGTGCTTACAGATAACAGAATTAACCAATGTCTAATAGATAAATTGGGGTGACAAAAAGATACGGTGTGTTGAGAGAAAAATCACTCAATTGAAACTTTGTTAGATGGAGTTACCAAAGGTTGGGAGAAGAGGGAGGTGTAAGAGAATATATTAAAATTGTGCAGTATGAAATTTAATCGTAACTGCAGAAAGTTTGAGGAAGCTGTGAATCATAGTGAATTTTTCATGTAGCATCACATCAATGATATGGAACTTGGCGTTTTTATCTTTTTTATTGTTTAATATGTGTTAGGAAAGACAGTGAATCTATCATAGGTGAGCTTGAAGAATAACACATCTATGCCTCTTTTGGCTTATTTGGAAACTGAAATGCGGAAAATATGAGGTTATTCCATAATAGTTGAAATAATGTAAAGGAGTATGTAAAATCGTGTTTGCTCATTTACTTTAAAAACGAAGAAGCAAAGATTGAACATACAAGTCCTAGGTAGTACGTCCCAAAAATATAGATGGATATCAGCACTCTTGACTAAAATTTTCATCTCCTGCTCAGGCATAGAAAAATTATAGTTACTCATTCTGATATGTGAAATTATTGTTGTCCATGCCCCCCAATCTTCACTTCGATATGTTCCACTATCAACCAATCAATTTCCAAATGCCAAGAAGAAGCTAAAACCGAGAAAAAGTCTTTGCGACAAGTATAAATGTGGAAAAGGATATTCTAAGCAAAATAGACAGAAAAGATGCTACTCTAATCCTCTCAACACAGAAAAAATCAAAACAAAAGAGAACTGATGAAAATAAATGGTGTATAAAAAATGTATGCAGAAGTTCGAAAAATGGAACTAAGACACTTCAGAATTGGCACACTCAAACAAAAATGATGGCAAGCTAGAAATTCCAATTTGAAGAAGTGCTCAAAAGAAGAAAATCAGTTAACAATGCATGTTCATAAACAAAATAATAAAAAGATAGATAGACATGAACCAAATATACAACTCACAGTCAGTTTGACAAGTCCTTCAATCCCTTTCAAGCTCTGAAGTTTGTTTTGCAGAACAGAGAGCCACTTCAAATTCACACATAACTTCAACCCCTAAAATCCAAAATAAAAATCAGATCTTTGGCTGAAACATTCAGTAGTCCAATCTAAGTAGGCATTTGGACATAAAAACATGATATTTGAAAAGAAAAAAAGAAGTACTATTGAAGTTGTGATTAGATATGCATTTAACTTGAACAACAACAACATATCCAATATAGTCCCGCAAGGTGGTGTGAGTGTAAGCATACCTTACCCCTACGCTCGCGGAGGTAAAGAGATACATTTAAATCGAACAACAACAACAAAACCAATATAGTCCCACAAGGTGGTGTGAGTGTACACAAACCTTACCCCTACCCTCACGTAGGTAAAGAGATACATTTAACTTAAACAACAACAACAATGTACCCAATATTCTCATACAAGGTGATGTGAGTGTACACAAACCTTACTCCTACCTCAGAGATAAAGAGATCCATTTAAGTTGAACAACAACAACGACATACTCAATATAGTCCCACGAGGTGATGCAAGTATACACAAACCGTAACCCCCTACCCTCATCTAGGTAAAGAGATGCATTTCATTTGAACAACAACATCCCCAATATATCCCCACAAGGTGATGTGAGTGTACACAGACCCCTACACTCGCCGAGGTAAGGAGATGCATTTACCTTGAATAAATGTAGAAATTGGGAATACAATCTTCACCAACAAAGGTGAAAGTTCAAACTTGAAACCAATCTTCACAAAAAAATTCAAAAGAAAAAGTCTAATTCTATAACTAAAAGCTGTTTTGAGGGGGGATTCATATACAAACAAGGCACTAAACAACCCAAAATAAAGAAAGAATCTTTAATGATTTTTTTACCTCTAAGGAAGTTAAATTGTTAAACCCAAGATCAAGCTTCTGCAAATTTTCAAATTCACTCAAACAGGATACCTGCACATAAAGATGAAATCTTGAAAATGCAATATGAAACAATACAAAAATTGAAACTTTTTTTTGATAGAAACTAGAAATTTTACATCAGAAAGAGCTTTGTGAGTTAGGGTAAGTGATGTAATTGAGCTGGGGTCAGTAGTGCTGTTGTCTTTCAACACTTGCTTTGAGCTCAACACAGCCATGGTGAGTTTACTTGGATTAGGGTTTTAGGCTTAAACCTTGGCCTTATATCCAATTTATATGTATTAACTTGCAAATATTTAAGGTAAGTAAAAAAAATTATTTAAAAATATTTATATGTAATCTAACAATACAGATATGTTCATCTCGAGAGGTGAGGTTGGGACGTGGTGCCGTTGGGTTGATCAATGAATAGTTGTATACGATACAATATACAATAATATTAATTACATATTGTATTGTTAAATTTTATCGTTATGATAGAAAAAATTATTTAGTATAACAATTAATTCAATATAATCATGTCATTCGATCATTCAAATAATTAATATGTCATTATAAAACGATTAAACTCATATAATTTATTCAAATATTATATTTACAAAGCAATACAATATAATACATCACGCCTGATAAAATAATATATAACCATCATTCAAAAATATTACTTGAGACATAGATAGTCTAAATATTTTTAAGCATAGTGCTTGAATTTATTTCTTCAAGATGTAATAATAATTAAAAAAAAAAACAAAAATTATTGTTTGTTCAAAAATTTCATATTTCAACTATTATTTATTTATTTAAAATATTACTTTTTATACTAAATACATATTTTTAATGCATTAAGAAAAATTATATAAATATACAACTTACAATTTCTAAAATTTACAAAAATTTGCTTTCGCTTCGAATATATTTCTATTTCCTATCAAATATATTCCTATCCCTAAATATATCATCGTTATTCAGTATTGTATCAAACAACTACAGAATGTACTTAAAAAGCAATAAAAATTTCAATTTATTTTGTAACTCTATCTCCTTTTGATTACATTTTTATCCCCTCGAATACACCCTTTCCATTAAATATTTTTGTTTCCCACGTAATATTTAGAGCCCATATTTAAATATCGATTAAATTAAATTATGTTCCACAAAATCATTTAAAAATGACGCTCTCAATATAATTTTTTTCCGAGCTCGAACCGAGACATGTGATTACTTAACCTTACATATGTTTTTTGATATAAAATGAGTGATATATGGCCAAAGAGATATTTTGTTTGCAAAAAATTTGCAGAAGATAAAAGAGTAAAGCAAAGTTTAGCTTCAATTTTTCTAACTCTGTATACTGTATGAATTCTGTATTATACATACGAACTGAAATGGTGCTGCCATTGTGTATTTCCAATCACTCTCACTTCCTCTCCCCTTTAAGCTCAGTCGAATTCTCTCCTCCGCCACCGCAGCGCCGCCGTGCACGGCCCAGATTCACGACTGTACTATCCGTACTCAAAACCTCTCGACCCGGTAATGAATATACATGTTTTATTGAAAGAATTTTGAATTTTGTTACTACCCATTTGAGTAATTTGCTCGATAGTTACCTTCACTGAGAGAATTGTGAATGTTGTCACTACCCATTTGAGTAATTTGCATTTCTTTTTCTTCTTGCTGAAGTGATTCGGTAGCTGGAAACTCAATAGTTACTTTTTTTGAGAGAGAGAATTGTGAATTTTATAACCACCCATGTGAGCAATTTGCTGTTTTTCTTCTTCTTGTTCAAGTGACACTCTGTAGCTGGAAACTCAGTAGTTGTCTTTTTTGGAGAATTGTGAAATTTATCAATTAGCGTCTTTTTTCGTGTTCTTGTTCAACTGACCGAGTAGCTGGTAACTCAACATTAGTATATCTGAAAGCATTGTGGAATTTTTAACTTCCCGTTTGAGTAATTTGAGTTTTTTAGTCTTCTTGCCATAGTGACTTTGTTGCTGGAAACTAAAGAATAATGCTTTTCGGAAGGATTGTGAAACTTTTACTGCCCATTTGTGTAATTTCTTTTTTAATCTTCTTGTCCACAGTGAGTGAAGTCACAGTGGATGACGCTCTCCGAGATTTCTTGAGGGATAGAGAGTTAAATGGGGATGTTATCTCGAGAATTTCTGATAGAATCTGGCTGAGGAATGTGGCTGGTTTTGATTCGGCAGAAGCTGGGAGTGGGACAAGTGAGGCTACTCAATCAGAGGAGGTATTTTGTTGATTACCCTTTCGTTTTCCAGGTTTTTAGTATTGGTTTGCTTGCTTTTGAACTTTGAGACAAAAGGATGCCAATGCAGGTATCAGGGGAAGATAATGAAGGCGGGTTTTTGAAGTTGAAAAGTACCAAAGAGTGGCTTTCAGGTGACGCCACGGCGCCAGTTAATAAAAAGAGGACATTTAAGGTGTTCATTAATAATTTTTTCTTCTTTTTAATGGTGTTTTGAGTATTGTGATTCATGAGTACTTAGATTTTTGCTATTGATGCTTCTAATGATATGCACAGGAAATACAAGATGACAGGGAAAGAACGAAAAGGCTAAACTTTCTCCAATATGAAGCTGTACGTCCCGGTCAAGCATCTATGTTCTTGCTATTTTATATTCTTAAACATTTATAATTGCATAGCATTGGAATTCAAATACCGCTGGTTTAGAAAGTGGAGACTCTACTCATAATCTTTTTTGCTGGCCATCATCCTTATGACCTTATTGTGGTTCATGTTGTTTTATTTACTTTGGTGAAAGGTTGTCCAAAAGAAAAGGGGCTTCTTGATATTGCATTTGCCAATTTTTGACGTCTTAGATGGAGGACATTAGAAACACCCTGAGATTTTTCTTCTGTGTTTGTATGATCTCCTACTTCCAAAAATCTTTGCATGTCCTTATTGGAGAAAACGGGATATATTGTAGAATTTATTGATGAAAGGTAGTCTGAATGGTTCTATGAGCACCTACACTATGCATCCATAGTGTGATCTGTTCAATGATTTATATAACAAGTATTTACCAACTTTTAAGAGTAAAATGAGTAGTTAAGGGCTGTTACAAAATCCTGCTTCTCC
Source organism: Solanum pennellii (assembly GCF_001406875.1). NCBI lineage: Eukaryota > Viridiplantae > Streptophyta > Magnoliopsida > Solanales > Solanaceae > Solanum > Solanum pennellii. The sequence continues at coordinate 63,081,824 of NC_028647.1, read as the reverse complement.
GAAGAGTATGAAAAGTGACAAGGAAAGGATTTCAAATGTTATTCTCTGACTATGGAAACATGGTATACTGAAGTTGTATCCAATTAAAAGAGAGTATCTTCGCTGAGATACACAAAACAGATGTCTGCAAATGAATTTAACTATGTTTTGTTCTAAATGTACAAGGCTTAGATCATTTTTCTGTTCCTCTTGCAGCTTAAGAGGGAGCTACTTTTCTTAACGGTGGGCATTGGGACTGCTTGCACTGGATATTGTTTGGTAGTTTTATCAGTCCAGGTATTTGGTAGATTTTTTTTACATGTTCTGAGGTCATGAGATATTCTATAATAGAAGGCATATAGTGTTTCCTCACAACCATTGGTGGCTATGCTTAGTTGTGCTATATTTATCTAAATCTTCACTTGAGCTAGAAAAGCAGTGGAGAGCACATGCGTGTAAATCACAATTAGTGATTGATTTACTGCAATTGGGAAAGCTTGCAATGGAGAGGGAGCCACTGAGTTCATACTTTCTTACGGTTACTATTCTAATAATAACCACCCAACCAACTTAGTAGAACAATTTCTGTTCCAATTAAATGTTCTTCCCATTTCCACTGCTTTCTTGATGAGAAAAAACTGGTTTGGTTTTGGTAACTTTTTTCACTGGGTTATTCATCTGTTCTACCTTATGAAAGAGGTTTCAGGTTAGAAATATTTTCATCCACGGTGGACTGACAGATATACTTATTCAATCTGTAGGCTGCTCTGAGCTATGCGACAGGAGTTGTTTTCAGGTTTGATTTGTAACTATTTTTAACTCCATCTATCCTGTTTACCGATCCTTCCAGTACTTGTAAACAGCCCAGTTTCGCACATTTAGGCAGTTAAAAATGGATAGCTTATAATATCTAGAAATATGCTTTTACATTATCTAGACCTTACAAGTATGTTTATGGTAGAATCTTTACATTTGAACTACTCTTTTGCTTATGTTTCCCATAAAACTGGCTGCATCTTCAATTCGGTTTATTTCTCTGGGTAATTTTGTCTGTAATTTCTTATGCAGTTGCCTGTACTATCAGCTCCTCTGCCAACATGCAGACAACCTCTCACAAGAAACAGTTCCTGATATTTTCACGAAAAAGAAACTTAAGAAGTAATGTCATAACTTAACTATATTTCTGTTTGGTTATTCTCCACATAAGAATGGTAAGCTTGATTGATTGGATGATCTAATATTTCTTCCTCTCAGAATCGGAATACGAAGTGAAGATCTGCAGGATTTCTTTGAGAGATCTGTTAAAGGCAGCAGCATTGCTCTTTCATCTCCCAGGCTTGTGATTCCTGCTGCAATATATGGATTCTGGGAATTGTCTCAGCATTTTGCCCATGATCTATTTGATTTTCAGGTAATGCTTTGTACATTTACGGCTTTTGAAATAACACTTACATATACATTTAATTTAAAATCTTGACTTATTTATGCTATCCTCTGTTTGATTCCTCTGATTATGGCTGTTCATCAGTTAATGTGACATATGTTTGGGATCTTAACAGCTGGTTCCTGCCATGGTTGGGTTGTTTGTATATAAAGCAGCTTGCCTGGTGCAAGTCTACAGAGATAATGAAGACCTTCAATTTCTTTTTCCTGGAAATGAAGAAGGGTCCGGTGACTGAATATCTGGAATATGTTACTAATAAATGTTACTTGTTGATGCCATGGTAAAGTTGGATGCCTACCTGACTACACCTTCTGGGTAATGACTCTTCCTAAAGCTTTTAGTCATCTCAAAAGTTTTGTGGATACCAAAAACCATCAGTTGAGGACTTCTCTCCTTTCAATTTATGATCCATATGAAGTTCTAGAGAATTGACCACCATGAACTTTCCAATGAATGCAATTAAGAATCATTTTAAAAGAAGTTGGAAACATACCTTAAATACTTCTTTTTTTATATATGTACTCCACAAAAAACCTTTAAGAAATTTATATGATATTTTCTTATATATTAGTGCAAGTAAATGAAAATATGTACTTATTAATCAACATTCCTTGCAATACTATGTACATGCTATACAGGCTTATTTACGTACTGTATTAGTTACTGGTAAACATTACTCTGTCAAGGAAGTTCCTGTACTTCAAATAAAAAAGGTGTTTCCTTAGTTCCTTATAGTTCTTTGAGGCCAAAAGTGCTTTGATCCTTTTTGCACTTCTTATATATTTGATGTTTCCTACAACAACATACCCAATGTAATCCCATAAGTGGGGTCTTGGAAGGTTGGTGTGAAGATAGAGAGGTTGTTTCTATTAGCCCCTCGGTTAAAGTATAAAGCATATTAAATCAGGTATGAAAAGGAAATACAGTAGTGAAAAAACCATGCTAAAAAATAACGGAGAAAATAATAGTAGCAATAGCAAATAATACGATAATCGAAAGCAAGGGAAATACCAAGTAACAATAAAATCGAAGAAATATTTAATGCTTCCTCGCTCCCAAAATGAAGTTGTTCAATTACTTCAAACTCTTAGATACTTCTCTACATGTGTCCCCTGCGCATGTGCGCTCACACACACAAAAGGATGAGACATCTTGGAGAATTCATCATGCCATAGGAACTAGGTACCAACAGTCTGCTATGGCTAGGGAATAGCTTTTGCCTACAGAGGGGCAATATGTGTAATGTGAGTATCAGAGATACTATTGAAGTAATTGAGATGCCAAGTGGTTATGTCGTAGTTCTTTAGCTTAGAAGAAATACACATGAGGATCTAAGTGAATTGGCTTTGAAAATAGGGAATGACTTGGCAAAGGAAGGATCATGTTCTCATAAATAGTATCTAGAGAAAGAGCTTTGTTGTTGCTTATCAACACACACATAGCTAGAGGGGGGGGGGATACCCATACTACCAAAGTATTTCAGTGGCAAAATGTAGTGTCTGAACTCCCCAAATATAAACCAGATGATTAAAGAGCAGTAAGGTGGAGTTCAACTAGTATCACGAGGAATAGATGTAGAGAATATCTTTTTTTTTTTTTTGGATCGTACAGAGTAGAGAAGATACCCCAAACCAATTCTTGGATTGGACTAGAAATTTCAAGTGTAATTTGATCATATCAGATAGGAAGGACACTTCGTTGTGGTAGTGGGGCAGGATGATTCTGGAAACTTTTCTGGTTACAAAATGGAACCTAAGTATCTGTGTAACCCAACATTATCTTTTTCTCTCTAATAGAAGTATGTTAGCCACCATTCTCAAACCATGAGGTGTTCATTGAGTCTAAAGTTTTGGTTTCATCCATCTCACCATTCTTTTTATGCACATCTCTTTTCTTCTTCTTTCCTATTTCTTCCAAAATTACTATCCAATCTGATGAGATTCGTCAATGGTTGGCTTTGGCAAGTCTGATGTCGCAAATGCCACTCTAAATTTAAAAACTCCGAGCTTTGCAGATATACTTAAGGATGGGCTGTTCTAAGTACGAGAAGTTTGAGAGTTTGATTGTCTGAGTCGTAGCTGCAGACAGAGGAAGAAAATCCTAGCAACTGTTGTATTATGCTGTGCCTGTAACAAAAAAATTTAGCAATCGGGGTGGCCTAGTGGTTTGGGCTTGGGATTTTCTGTTGGAGGTCTCAAGTTTGGAACCCCTTGCCGGCGAAAGGAAGGGATTTTCCTTTTGGGTCGAGCTCGTCGCACTGGGCTTGCCTACTGCGGGTTAACTCTCCTGTGTGATTTGAGAGCTATTACATAGGAGCGGGGATTTACACCCTATGTGCACCCAAAGGGTAGCGCTGCGGGTTTCCCTAGTCATAAAAAAAAGAGGACTGAACCAGATATTAGTAAAAGGATAATTGCTTCTTTCACTTAAGCATGATGTATGGGTTAGGCACATGACATGTGTTTGAACTCTACCGAAGACAAAGCTAATATTTAAGTGTGGAAGGCTAGAACGGGTCCATTATCCTTCGAGTTTTAAGCTGTGTGCCTCTGGACCTTAGGGATTTCTCAGTTACAAAAAAAAAGAAAAGATAATGCATCTGTCACTGTGTATTGCGGTTCGGATAAAGAAGAACAGCTTCGTGAATGTTATTTTAGACGAAATATAAACAAGACTCTGCCATAGTATCAAATACCTAAACTTGAAATCGCTTGTAGGGTCGTATATCATGTCTCGACTTTTACAGTTTTGAGGTTTGGATTTTACATTCTATTTTGATCTTGCTGTTAATGATCATGCCATAGAAACAAGACTATTGTCTCTTTTGCTCTTTAACACCACTTCTTCTGCAGCCTAACAGAGAGTAACCGACAAACAGCAAGCTGAATCTTTGCAGAGTAGGACAAGCTTTATGATGTCTTGCCTTTTAAGAAAGCAAGATCGAAGGGATGAATATTACACTGCCAGGCTTCGAGAGTAAAAAGTTCATTCAAAAGATTGATGATATACCATCCAGAGACATTTTGTAGAGACAACTCTAGTAGAGTGATGTATAGAATATATATAGAGCACTGTTTACAAAGTATTTGACATGCCTCTTATTCTCTTAAGCATCTTTGTGAGGGCTCATGGGGAACAACTTATAAAGTGTTGTAGTTTGATCCAACTTCAGTGTTAACTTTTGCAAGTGTTAATACATCCTTGGTTGTTTCCCCTTTTTAATTTGAGTCACTAAGTAAATTATCTTTATTGAATGTATGTTTCTTCACCATTCGAGGATTCATATTGCCGATCCAACTTGTTTGTAACTGAAGCATAGTTAACACCTCTTTTTTCTGAAATAGAGTTCTGATGATCAAAAAGGGGTTTACATTTCAGCTCTCAATAATCTTTGAGAGGTTGTAAGCTGAATTTGAAATGGCATGAAGACAATTGCTCTTTGCATTGTTTTACTCATCTGTGGAGACAAAGTTAGGATTTTTAATTTATGTATTTTGAATATGTTTGTTTACTATGTAGTAACTTATGGTCTTTTAGCTTATTAGTTTTGTTTGATTTAATTATTGGGATAATGCACAAGTACCACGTCAATCTATGCTTGAAATCTCATAGACACACTTATATTATGACTAAGGTTCTATTACCCCTAAACTTATTTTATTAATAATTTTCAATCTCTTTTCGGCCTACGTGACACTATCTTTGGGCTTAAGGCTGATTGACTTTTTTTTTTCAAGCTAGTGCCGCATAGGTCGAAAAGGGGTAGAAAATTACTTATAAAATAAGTTTAGGAAGGTAATAGGACCTTAGTATAGTATAAGTGTGTCTCTGGAATTTCAGGCATAGATTGAGGCATAAGTTTAGGGTACTTGTGCATTTTTTCTTAATTATTTTATCTATGATATATTTTCTAATTCTCACAATACTCCTAAACAAAATTCTTTATTCCTCTCTATTCCATTTATATGGTTGGTTTTCTCCTTGTATATAATTTGTAAATTTCTCTTTTCAACTAACTTTGAAGATATTAGCCATGTTAACATGAAACCCTTCAATATTTGAATCGAAATTGATAACTCAAATAAAAAAAAATTATTAGTTTATCGTTAACAGTTATTAATTTAGTAATTTTGATAATGGTTTTGATTTTTTTAATTATCGAGTTATTTATTCGTAACGATTTGAGATTTTTTCTTAAAGGGTTAATCGATAATACGAATAGTAAATTATTAAATTATATTTATACCATTTGGTGTATAAAGTCTTCGATTCAAGATTTAGTTTCATAATTAATTTTTTGTCTGTGTCAAACTCTCAATTATTTTACCATGTGTCAGTGTTTGCTTTTAAACAAGATCCAATTGTCAACTCATGTACATGATTTTAGTTTGTCACATTGTTTCTAACTTCTACGTGACCTTCAATAATTTATTTATTTTTGTGTTAAATCTTAGTGGTTAAATCTATAATCGAATCGATAAGTTAATATCTTAATAACATGCCTAAAAATCAATAACCAATAAGTCGAACTAATAAGTTTTATAAAAATCGAATCGAGATAACAACATTTATTTTATAAGTATATAAATTTTCTTTAAAAAAAATATAAACTTTATTCATCACTTCCACTACCACTCCACAAAACACTTCCATTACATTACGCAGCCTATTAGCATCAATTCATCCATCGGATATTTCTCTTCTGCAGAACCCTACCCCCACCCCAGCAGCCATTCTTCAATGGCGAATTCTCAGAGACGGCCGGCGGCATTGGATCCCGTATACTATCCGGTGGTAGCATTGGCGTTAATCCTTGTTGCATGTGTTGACTTCTGCGACGCCGTCACGGTCGTCGACGTTTATCGCCTGGTTCAGTATGATCTCTCCGGTGTCCCTTTCGGATCTCGGCTTGCTACTCTCAATCACCACGCCGGCTCCTCGTTCTTCGCTTCTAGCTCAACTGTAGATCTCTCTCGCACTGTACTCATGCTTCCTGTTCGTGAATTGGACCTCGATCTCATTAAAGGTTCGCTTGATATCTCGAAATCTTTATTTTGCTTTTATTAGCTCTAGTTTAGCTCAGAAGCTCGTTCGTTATTTGTCATTTTTCTTCTTTTTTCCAGTTTTATTAAGAAAATAGTGATCTTTAAGTAGTTGTTTTTATAGGTGAAATTGCGTTAGCAATAGAAAGTTTCTGTTGAAACTTGAAGTTGTTGCTTTAACCAAATCATTACTACATTTTAAAGTTGTTTTATTTATTCAATAATCGCGTAGATGAATTTGGTGTTCCCAAGTTGCATGTACTGGCATTGTTCAGCTATGTAGCTTGTTCATTATTGTCAGTTTTTTTTTTTTTTTAATAGCAATTGCTACTTCTTTTAGGATGAAGTATGAAGTTTCAGTAAATGGCATCAAGAAGATGCCAAAGGTACAAAAGAGAATGTTTTAGCTCCAATACCTCTAATGAAAGGGAGCTAGCTAACAAAGTCCAGAAAATGATCACGGTTATTTATAGGGGTTGGGTTGCTCCAGCTAAAATAAATAAGTAAATGTCTGGTTTTAGGGAGTGGTTTGGAGATGAGATTCCATTGAGACTTCTATTGTTCCTTTCTGGGAGGATTGTAGTGTAGATTTCAACTGTCTGAAACTAAGCCACTTTGCCCTTCCATTAAACTGGTCTAATCTTTGCCCCCGCCATTAGAAAATTTTCTTTTTTTTGTCCTTGACACCTAATGGAACTTCGAACTGAGAGTAATTTAAACTATTGTTAAAATTTGGCGAGTAGATTTAGACTTCTTCTCTTGAACAATTCGGACATGGAGTCCACCTATTTCATGCTGGAGCTGCTTTGTTAATTAAAAGTCAAATATGAGACGATTTGCTAACGGCAATGGTAAGTAACAACACTGAGCAATTTCAAGTAGAACAAAGGGCCAGACGAAACAAGACAAAAGTCATTTATGTAACTATATGCTTTTAGGCGCTTAATCAACTTGTCCTATAAACTTCAGGAAATGACAGTAGCTTGACAATGCTGATTAAAATATATCCTACAAAGAAAGGACAAACTGATTTTTTTTTTGGATCTAGAAAGGACAAACTGATTTTTTTTGGATCTAGAAAGGACAAACTGATTTAAAACTGATCAGTCTTAAGATTCTGGTGTATTCACAAAAAATGTATTACTTTGTGAACAACTATTCTCAGCTATGGGGCTCTCTTTTCACCGTTTGGGACATTGAGTTCTAGTGTCACAAAAACATGAATGCTTGACTACTACCTTATTATTTGAATTGATTCCTTTGTTTTGCACTTCTATATATATCTTTTCCGGTTGTCCACCTTGGCATTCATTTTTAATGCGATAAGTCTGCTAAAGTACTTCTGGTTTACTTCTCTTGAACTGTTTAATTGTTGTTGACTTGTTCTGATATCATTTTTTTGTTTGTTGTATTGCTAACTCTGCTAAAGGGTACATTAAATTCTGACAGTTGCAGAAAGAAAACTTATTCCAGAAATTCAACTTAAAAAAATCTTTTGATAAAGAAAAAAAGAATCTTTTAAGTTGAATTCTGGAATAGGATCTTCAACTTAACATATGATAAAGAAAAAAAGAATCTTTTAAGTTGAATTCTGGAATAGGATCTTCAACTTAACATATTGTCTGAAAGAAAACAAGTTAAACCTAATAGTTGATTGTACAACATATATGAGTACTTAGTTTTAGTGATTTGTGTTTTCCCCAATTCTTCAGTCTCTCATGTAATGGCCTTGTTCTTCATTATTTCCATTTATTGCAGAATACATTGGACAGGGCAAGCTATTAGGGGGCTTACTTCTTTTACTGCCACCTCAATTTAGTCCAGAAAAAGTAGAGACTGCAGTTGGTCGTGATGAAGATTTTGACCTTCTGAGAAATAAAGTGTCTGAGCTGGAACGGTTGCTTATTCATGCTAACATTCCTGTGAGGCAAACACATCCTTGATTATCTTTTTCTTCTTTCTATTTTTTTTGCACCTGGTTGTCTTCAGCGGTGTGATGCATTAGATTTATAGTACACCTTTATCATGTTCCTAGAGATGCCTTTGACCTTTGTTTAGGGGCCTATTTTGTTTTGTTTGTTTTGGTTTATTCTAGCTGTCTAGCAGATTTAATCTGTCATAATTAAATAATTCTCTAATCATCAGTGGTTTCCCTTCATTTTTTCCTGGGAAAATCAATTTTTAGTAATAGTAACCAACTATATTTGGTGATAAAAAGTGAAGGTCAAATCATTTTAAAGTGATGAATATGAACACTCAAAGTAGTTTTAGTATTCAATCCTAGTAAAAACCTAAAATATTGTATATATAGGAACATGGTGGCTCAGTATGATAAAAACAGAATGTCATAGAGGCATTGACAGTGATATGATGTGGATTATGATGACTATGACGGTGATTGATGGACTTGTATAGTATCTTTACTTTTTTGGTGTGAACAACTTTGTATGGATGATATAGATCAGATTATAGATTTGATAGGAAATCTGTAATTATCCGAGTAGCCAACATATCCTTACTGCTGAAGAATACAACCTTGCCAGTTTTTGTTTTTTTTTTTCTAAAAGAAGGTTATCTTTCGCATATGGAATATCTGCCTTAGACTTCCTTTTCGCAAGGATGAGATAAGTATAATATTATGTTAAACAATGTCCATATGTATAGTCTATCCTTCCAATTGTTCATAGAACAAAAGAAAATTGAGCAATTGTAGTTGCAACTCCCTCTGACTTATATGGACTAATCTAGGTATTATCATAAATTGGAAAAGTATTTTAGAACCTAATTTTGTATTAGAACAGGGAGTTGAAGTTTCCAGAAAAGATAAGTGTCGTGCATCTTTATAGATTCTTTACCTTTTGATTTACCTCTTGGATATGGCTTTTTGGCCATGTTCATTAATGAAAATATTATTTATCTGATAAAAAAAAAATGTGTAGTGCATGGACCTGTGACTCCATTTATATGTGATTTTATATAATTGAGTTCACAGCATTTTGTGACAACTTCTCTTTCAAATATAGGAAAATGTGACTTTTGGTATTGGATAGAGTTTTTAATTTTGTATTGCTTATCTACTGACTTCACCAGACTTCTCTTGCGTGGATAACATTTGTGGTTTATTTGCATTTTCCTCATGTTGATTTCATCTATATGATATAAATTTAGTGATTGTTTAACTGTATGATATTCTCTTCCAGTATCCTGTGTATTTTGCTTTTGAGGATGATAATATCAATGCTGTACTAGCTGAAGTCAAGAGAAATGATGCTAGTGGTCAACCTGCAACTGCTACAACAGGCGGGTAAGTTTGTGTCTCATTATTATTGCTGAGAGAGAATCTGCCTCTTTTGCTTTATGACAAGTTACTAAAACATGACAATACTAGACTGATGTCCTACAGATCTCTAAACAGTCTGATTAATTTGTTTTTGTTGTTAATGAGCTTGTTAAATTTCTTTACCATCTGCGGTGTCCATCATAAATTTAAATGTTTCTGTTCATCTTTATTCTTCAGCTAACTCTTCAGATTTTGTTACTGTCAAAATAAGATTTTGAACTGATAAGTTGGATTACTATCAGTGATCTGTCTACTGGATACATGCTTGTCCACGCAAAGATAGAACATAAGAAAAGAAAAATGTAACTACGTCAGAATATTTGGGAACTAACTGATTGTGCATATATTTATTTGTTTTTTTAAATAACTAGCACAACATGTAATGTGTCAAATATTAAAGTAAATGATGAAATCGTGTATAAAGTTGCTTTGAAAATTCAAGTTATTGCAACTGTTGAATGATTTTTCAGTTACAATCTATTAAGTTTATCAACTAATTTTGTGTCCCTAGAAGGAAAATGTGTCAGATGACATGGACCAGAATGAGTATCAGATATTTGGCATATTGTTTCTGTCATTGTGGTTCAGTTTGAATTGTCAAATTGGTTTCACTTTCTCTTGTTAATGATTCCACTGATCGCGTGTCTACAGATACAAGCTTGTTGTTGCTGCCTCAGATCCTAAGAAAATTGCATCTCCCACCATTACAAATATTCAGGTTCTAGTTCACCTTCTGAGAAATTCGATTTACTATGAATTATCTAATGACATTGATTTCTCGTACTAGCCTAAAAAGATAACGTTCTTGATAGCTAAAAATTTATCTTCCCTTTCTCTATCAGTTGTAGTCATTTTCTCTCAGATTTTATTGGTGCTACTGCTTTGCTTTAATGTAATTAGCTATCGATGAGATTGAGGAGGAATTTTTCTGTGTATAGGGGATGCAGGTGTCTACAAATTTAATTCATAGCGTGTTGTTTACTTGATATTGTTAGTGTTGGCATACTTACTATCTCTGGCTTATGATTCTAGAAGCAGGGAAAAGCAATAAGCTTTTCCTTCATTCTTATGATTCTGATCTGGCTGGACACTCAGATCTTGCTGTCCAAGCACTATGGAATATGAATACAATATGTGGTGGCATACTTGTTATATATGGCTCATCACTCCTGGAAGGAAGCATAAAGCAATCCTCAATTATATGCATTTTGATCGGATGTCCTAGCTACTACATGTTGCTAGCTGATATCCAAGCAATAGGATAATACATTCAGAACCAAATTAAACCTGTAGTAACTAGACTATATATGGTTAGTAATATGTATATAAACATCGTTTGTTCATATTGATGTCAATTTAGGCAAGGAAGTGGATCTAGTTGTTTCATTTTCCCATGTAGAGAATATACTTTTCTTTCTTTGGTTGCCCAAATTAACTGCATTAATTTAGGTAGTTGGAAATGTTTGCGGTACTTCATTTGCACGCAGAAGATGCTGTGTATATTGCAACTCCCCCTGTAGTTACAAATACCATATGACGTTTTGGATTTCCCTATTTATTCAATCATATGATTTAGATTATTGCTAAATTATTCCGTTTTATAATTTGACTGAAAAATGATTTAAACATTTCATAGATTTATTTCCCTGTAGTTGTAAATCAAAATTTTGTTCTACAGTCATTCTCAAATTTCCTAGTTACCATAGATTATTTCTTGAATTATTATAGTACAGATGCTCAAATATCTTACAATAGCAATCTAAAATATGAACTGGCTAACTTACCAATTCTCAAAGATGTAATAGCTAAGTTAATCAATAAAGTTAAAATGTAGTTAACTGCTATTTGGAAGTTAATTTATTGAGCATTTATTATAAGGGATGTTTACATTTTTCTTTGGGGCTGAATTCAGGGATGGTTACCAGGGCTTAAACCTGATGGAGACTCAAGTCAACTCCCTACTATTGCCATAGTGGCTTCGTATGACACGTTTGGGGCTGCACCGGTAAATGATACTTGCGTTAACTTGTGAGATGCCACTATCCACTCTGACATTAATCACTTAATCATGGTATAATCTGCAGGCATTGTCAGTTGGAAGTGATAGCAATGGAAGTGGTGTTGTGGCACTTCTTGAGATAGCTAGGCTGTTTTCTGTTCTGTATTCAAATCCTAAAACAAGGGGTAGATATAACTTACTTTTTGGATTGACGTCTGGTGGGCCTTATAACTTCAACGGAACTCAGAAGGTGCACTACTCCTTCCTGAGCATTTTCTATGCATAAGTTGCAGTATATCTTGCTGTTCTTTTCAATCTGTAGTTTCTTTCTCTTCAGTGGCTTCGAAGTTTTGACCAACGTCTACGGGAGAGTATCGACTATGCCATTTGCTTGAATAGTCTTGGCTCCTTGGGCAATGAGTTACATCTTCATGTTTCTAAACCTCCTGAAAACACATACATACAACAAATATTTCAGGTATGGGATTATTGCATCAACTGAAAGAATCTTGGAGTTTTTTTATTTTTGTTACTTCTACCACAATCCTTTATAGTCTAAAAGTCTCTGTTTGTAGGGTTTCTCCAGTGTAGCAGAAGAATCGGGGCTTCAAGTTGGTCTTAAGCACAAAAAAATAAACATCTCCAGTCCTCGAGTAAGCACACATCTCTTCTTATCTATTGGGTCAGACCTGTTCTTTGACTTCATCTATATTCAGATCCTTGGGCCAGCTTTAGAGCCTCAGAAATATCTTTTGGGAAAAACGATATTTGGGGGCATTGAGGACTGTTTTCTGATGTTGTTATGGAATTTCTGTTTTCATGTCAAAGTAAAAAAATTAAATGTTGTTTTTTGTGTGAAATTGACTGCTGCATAGTTGGAGAAATTATTCCTCTTTTCCCTGCATTAAACATGGACCTAAATTAAGCAGATTATTTTTATGAAAACATACAGTTTGCCATTCTATTTGATCAAATTTGCTTACTATATTCCTATTTAACCAATTTGACAATTTTTGCCATGGTGCAACTCCTTGTTAGTGTGTATGACATAGTACTCTGCTAGTTGTGGTTGGGTTTGTGCTTGGTTACATTTCTGGTGATATTTGTAACAAGAGCAATGGTACTTAAAAAAATGAGATTATGTCAGTGGCAGAATCTTTCTGGTTATAACCATAGAGTGTTTTCTGGTTTTGGGTTTTAGTAGTGCAGTTATATTAAACTGGTGATTTAGTGACAATCTCAATGTTCTGGCATCTGAATATTCTTTCTCTCCTTCAAACATCTTCCCCTTGGCTGCTAATATGATCATTGGGCGCTAATTTTATGCCAATATGAAACTCACGGTTCATATACAAGGTAAACTGCAACATAAAGAAAAAGGGATCCCCCCAGGAACTGTTTCTTCAAACTTCTATGTAGCATTCTCTCTTGTGAAGGAGGAAGCCTTCCATCTGATCTTATGTTGGGGTAAGGTTGAGATTTTCCCAGCTCATTTGTAGCTATATTGAATAGTATTAACACTGATTGAGCACTAAGTTATTGAGCTTGGTTCTGTAGTTGAATATCAGTTACTCCTGCCATTTTGACTTGTTTTATTTCCTTAGAATGCCATGTGTAATAGTTTCTGTGCTAAAGCTACTAAAATAATGTAGGTAGCCTGGGAGCATGAGCAGTTTTCAAGGCTGCGAGTCACTGCAGCAACAATTTCTGAGCTTTCTACTGCACCTGAATTGTTAGAAGGCACTGGAAGTTTGTCTGATAACAGGTTGGTACTGAACTCTATATCCTATTTTCAAAATTCTTTTGATCGCAATCAGCTGAAATCCTTGTTTTCTGTTCTCAGACATTCTGTTAGTGAAGCCTCCATCATTCGAAGTGTCAAGCTTGTTGCTGAAAGTGTAGCAGTAAGTATCTACATCTTTGCCGCCAAACCTGTTCCAAACATGATGAAATAATAATAATAGAAGTCTGATTTTATTAACCATCAACACAACCAACCTTCAAGTGACATTTTCTTCTTTTTGAGAAATAGACAACTGTGACCGAACTGTTTTGTTAAGATATTCGTTGTGTTTAATGCTTTGCATGCATACAGTCTTATACATAATCAACATAAACCTCATAATTTAATTGACATAAACAAGATAGTTTAGTGAACCATATCTATATCGTCATTCCATGACTTCATTCAATCGACAAATTTACTTTCATTTGAAGGTCTCTTCATGTTTTCCACAAGAACATTAAAGCTCTGGTCAATTCCTGGAAGTAGTTTTCTAGCTCATAAATTAATTATATGCTATTTTATTGTTGTTGCACCTTCTCTTTAAATTAGTCAGATGAACAATACTAGAATTTTACATGATTTTGTTGAAGCATAATTGTTAAAAGATCATTAGGATGAGGATAAATCTAACAATTTCAGGATGTATGTATAGAACTACATGCCATATTAGATGGGCATCTTACTAAAAGTATCTACAATAAATATAGCCTTAGGAAGTTTAAAACAAGTTTTGAAGATCAAGAGTTAATATGGAGTACAACGCTCCATGTGCCTTTCTCACTGTTTGTACGACAGTGTTTTGTCTATTGTTAATCTTCTTGGGGTGTGCTGTATGTAAGATGTTTTGGTGGTAGGACTTCTCTGGAAAAAGAATTTTTTTCTATAGATTTTCATGTGGACACAATATTTTGCAGCTTTGTATGCCTTGTTATTTTTGGTATACTTTCTGTTATGTAAACTGAGTACGAAATGTTGCTTATTATATCCCCGATGAGAAATATCTTTTTTTTTTTTACATTCGTTAAAGGATATGGTAGTTTTGCTGTCTAACAAGTAATGTACACAGAGACATATATACAGCCAGGAAGGAAAAGGCACAAATATATTTGCAGACGATGGTAGTTTAGCTGTCAATCCTTCCTATGTACGGTCCTGGCTGGATCTTTTGTCTACTACCTCTCGAGTGGCACCTTTTCTTTCAAAGAGTGACCCACTTATCATGGCACTGCAAAAGGTACTACCATCCTTTCTTTGAAATCTTTTAAATCATGTTAATATATAGAGACATGTCGATGCACATGCATCACTATCACTAATGCTCGTGCTGGTCATTCTACACTATTAGATAATGTGTCTCTTGTTATCCTTTTTCCTTTCCTTGATAGTATAAATAATTAGCCTCTATCCCCTGTTCTCGCCCCCTTCTGTGACACATTAACTCCGAAAAAGGATGTCTGCCTTTCGAAAACAATTAGTAAAATTTAATAGGTTGTCACCAATGAACCCACAAAATTTGAGCTCAAACCAAATCTGTCACACATATTTCGGAATATTTATGGACTAATACCCATAAAAAATGAGCAATTCTGGAAATTCCTATCTTATGACACAGAAACTCCAAAAAAGCGACGTCCGTCCTTCGAAAACAATGAGTATCATTTAATAGGTCGTCACCAGTGGACCCACAAAATTTGAGCTCATACAGAGTCAATCACTTATTCTGGAGTATTCGTGGACTAATACACGCGAAAATAATGAGTATCAATTAATAGGTCGTCACCAGTAGACCCACAATATTTGAATTCAAACAGAGTCGGTGACACATTCCGGAAAATTCATGAACTTAACATATGAAAAAATCAACATAATCCTGAATTCTTGTTTGTTGACACATAAACACCAAACGACTTCCACCTTTCGTAAGTGTTAGTGCATAAATTTTCATTTTTAAGATCGCTTAACGAAAAAATAACTCTGGCATTGTCATATAGCAATTTGAGCTCTTTGTGATAGCCTTTCCTTCCCTCCCTCGTTTTGATCACATGTGCTTTATACTTCTGCAGGAATTAGCTGATCATACTGCTGAGGTGAATGTACAGCATGAGACGCTAGATGAGACTTTCACTTTTTATGATTCAATTAGTGGCAGGTTACATGTATATCAGGTGTGTAAGACCATTCCCTCTTCTGTCTCCTTGCCACTACTACCTGTCTAATACTCATGTGTGTCTGTGCTAATCACAATACATTTCATCATTGATCATACTTGATTTGTTTAGGGTCCAATTGTTATTCTAATACATAGGCCTATCTTGAGTCTCACTTGCCTAACTTAGCGTTGGCAACTCATTTTCTATAGCTAATGAGCTGTACAAAATCTATTTTCTTTTTACTGTAGGTTGCGAGCGTGACTTTTGACTTGCTCTTGCTGTTAGTTCTTGGATCATACTTGATAACACTTTTCAGTTTTCTCGTTATCACCACCAGGGTATGTCTTTCTGGTTTGTTTGGCTCTCAATGTCTTCCTTCTGGTCTGCAAATTTCATTTTGTTGCTTATACTACTATAGCAACTACTACTGCACCTCCATACTAATTTGGATCGGCTATATGAATCCTCACTTGCAATAAAAACGAACTATGGAAACAAAAAGATAGAAAAACTGAATCTGACTCTGGCATTGCTCAACAGGGTCTTGACGATCTTATCAGTCTATTCCGACGTCCTCCATCCCGGAAAGTGAAAGCTGTGTGATTTCTTGAGGTGGGATATGTTCACACTTGAGGTCTCCAGTAAACTATGGATTGCTCACCATTGATCTGTAGTTTAACGTGTCGTTATTTAGAAGCTTTCGACGAAGTTCCATGGGAGAAACTCCACATATTTTACTTTGGTAGTGTGACTACATGCATAGTTATAAATTTTTTGCTTAGTTACAAATGTAATTTCCATAACATGCTACTTAGAGATGTTAACTTCGAGCTTCATATTAATTTGCCGGCAGTTATCACATTGATTTGCAGACAGTTAACCATTGAAACTATCGAAGAATAAGTTGTTTTCAATTTGTATATGGAGATGATATTATTAATTAATATCAAGTAAAGACACTTTTAGTTATGTTCTTTACTACGTTTTCAGCCCACTGGGATTAGCTGTCAGCTCTAGCACGTCTACGTACATTTTATCTTCTCTGTTTTAAACATATATATCACTCTGATTATGTATGCATGATACAACAGAAATAGTCAAAAACAAATTTGGTAAATTCAAGAAAAGGTTATTTATTGAGGAGGACCTGTCTTGTGGAACGCCAAGTGAAACAGAAATTATTTGAAGATGCAAACATTTATCAGTCCCTACTACCAGAAGTAGAAGCAGTGAAGAAAGGAAGTCAAGCTCTAACGCTACAACCCGAAACACACCAGTGGGTAGATTTAAGGCAGAAAATAACGCATTCAAGGTTTCAGCGATAAGATACAGTCATACTAGTACTAGACAGAAAGAAGAAACTATTATCTCATCATTCAGTTGCTTTTCCTTTACGTCTGCTGCTATTGCTGGTTTCGATGAGATAACATACCATGGAATCCACATCGTCCCCAAATATGCTATAAGCCTCGATTACTCGTGCATAGCTAAATCCCATCGACAGCATAATCTGGATGCAGTCGCTAAGGACCTCTCGGCTGCCTTCTTGATGTGTCTCACTTCCTGATGACCCTGCGATTCAACAGAAAAAAGTTAGCAGGATCAAGATAGTTGACATAGCTGATTTTATATCAATAGATGAACAAACAAACAAACAAACTAGTCTAGTATTGTTAGTCAGCATGAACTTACTAGCTCCAGATGATGATGGTTCAGCATTAGAAGTGGAAGTTTCTCGACAACCAAGCTGCTGTCTGAACTTGTCATTGGCAACATACTCAGCCCTAGAAGCTTCCACTACCATGCGTTCAATCTCCTTTTCAGTGAGCTCAAGATCTGAATAAAAGCGTCCTTCAGCCAGAAGAGCCTGAATTGAACCGTTTAGCATATAAAGTCAAAACAACATCAATGTCCCGTTTGTTATCAAGGTGATTAAGACCAAAATGAATTTTGAGGTGCTTACATTATCAATTTGCTGATCCTGCTGAGCTTTTATTGCTGCTTTGACCTGATCCTTATCAACGTTCCTCTATACAATAAAGAAGAAAAGATTAAGAGACGATGAATGGAACCAGAGCTACTAGATGCTATAGATGATGATCTACAAACTAGTTAAAAATTAG
Organism: Solanum pennellii; assembly: GCF_001406875.1. Lineage (NCBI taxonomy): Eukaryota > Viridiplantae > Streptophyta > Magnoliopsida > Solanales > Solanaceae > Solanum > Solanum pennellii. The sequence continues at coordinate 63,063,961 of NC_028647.1, read as the reverse complement.
CATCACCCACATAATTCGACACCCAAGAGCTGTAAGCACACAGCCAATGAAGTTTATCCAATACGACAGCTATAGAAAGTCAACATCATGTCTGTTTGTAGATTAGAAATTTTACCCCTTGTAGAGAGCTAAACCCAAGGCCAGCACCAACAGTTAGTCGACGTGGATCAACAAGTGAATTGTAATGATTTCCATGATGAAAACTGAGTCGAACAGGAGGGCTGTCTGTATTATAACTTCCGTGGAATGTATTGATTGGTTCTGCATTAGTGAATTCCAGAAATTAAACTCCGGCAGCACAAATATAGAATCCACAGAGACTGGCCAGTTGCGATAAAATCATCACTGGTGTCTAAAAAAGAACAACAAAAGAAGGGTACCTGTGCTATAAGAATATATATGAATAGGGCGATTATACATTTCAGATAAAGCTTGAATCTCCACATTGTTGCCATAAACCTATCAAGCCAATAGAGACCATTAGTCTGATTGCCACATAAAAAGGATAAAGGAACAAAGACAGACATGCCACAACATATATTTCAAAAAGACAAGCAAAACAGGAGTCACAGATTCTCAACAGAGGACATTCCTATTCAATGTTATAGCAAATTATTTAAAAATTGTACTAGTCTGACAGAATCAACAAATAAGATAGGGAATACTAGTGAACTGCAATGTGACTTACTTTGTCTCTCCTTTTTCTCTTGCAATAGGAAGTGAAACCTTCAGTTATAAACTGAGAGAAGTGATCTCTTTCCCGCTCCTATTACAAAGAAGCACATTGAGAAATAAATAATGAGAGGACTGGTAAAGGTTTTGCAGAAAGATAGTGATGATTATGAGATTTTATATCAACCTCCCAAACATTGAAAATACTCCTAGTAGATATAATGTAAGTGACGCCAGCACAACGTACACATGGATGCCTTTACAGACAGTAGCGTTCTTATATTCTCTAAGTTAAGGACTTGGATGCAAAGGGAACACGGGACCAATTGATGAAGCATCAGAGGGAAGTCTACTTAGATTATTTTTTCGAGGAAGGACTGCCATACTGATTTAGATTCTCATGAAGCAGACAAGATGAACTGAAAAACCAAAGGAAGAACTAATGCAGACATACCTATAAACTTTCTCCCAATTCTCACCCTCCCCCAAAAAATTAAAAAAAGGTGTAGACATACAGAACCTCACTTAACCCATGAAACATTAGTAGCTGTTATTTGTCTAGTTAAATTACACAAACATGAGCGCACTAAGCCAGAAGGTAAATTTACCCAAGGTTGTGTAGCAAGGTAATTGTTGCAAGAAAACAAAAAATTGGCAAGTAAACCAGGTAATTATTAATTCTAAAAAGGACAAGGTAATTGCTGCAAACCTTACAAAGTATAACATCTTCTGAGAGCTGATCATCATTGATTTCAGAGAATGCTAGAGATGAATAATAAATGGAAGCATGCTACCTGAAGATAAACAGTAGCTCTTTCGCCAAATAACAGAATTTATTTGTATAGACATCCAGGAATTTTGATGTGTTCCAAATTAACGTGATATTTGAAAACCACAAACCACCAGTAACTTAAATATACTTTGGATAACGTTGACATTACAAATCAGACAAACTCGTTTCTAATGTCTCTATTGTCAACTATGCCCAGTAATAAGCTAAAACAAGCATTGTGCACATTAACCAACTCTTGTATTCTATAGGATGAATTCTTCTCTCCATTGAGTTACACACGTTATATTCTTATGGGAGACATAGGTGTTCTTTTTGTATGAGAGGGAAGATATTTTCCAGAAAATGACTCTATACGCTTATTTTCCTTCACAGCTATCTCAACTCTCAACTTCCTGTCACTGCCCCAATCAATAACCTACACCTCACAATCAATGGGTGGAAAGTACTGCATTGGTCAAGTCTTCAATGGTTGATGCCAGGCACGATTGGGGAAGTATTGTTTAGCTGGACCTTTAGAGGGGGAAGAGTAATAGATTGGATCGTACAAAAAGTACCTCAACTATCTGCACAAACCCTGCTAGACGTTTTAGATTCAGTGCATAGGTAGAACAGGTTCAATTGTTTTGTTATCCTTTTTGCTGGGATGCAACCCATCATGGTCTTTGAGTTGTTTTTGTTCATTTATAAAACTACTTGCCTTTTCAAAAAGAAAAATAATCTGCGTGAACCATAGGAATGATTATAGGGAAATCATATTCATCTCTCAATTCGACGGACTGCACTTATGCCAGTGTGTGAAGGTGAGGCGTTACGCCCAACACATTCCTGTGTTCTCTTAATACAGCACACATCTACTACTACTTCTTCTTTCTATAATAGGATACAGTAGACACATATGCCAGTAAAAATAGAGAACTTTTAATATTACCATTGTTATGTTTTTTTAATGAAGTAGCATAATTGTTATTGTTATTACTAGTACTTATATATATTATACTTGTTTTTCACTCCTACTATTTCTTTGGTATGATGATGATATGAGTTGAGCTTAGATGAGGAAACATGATTAGTAAGGAATTATTATATCAGACCCCAACTTATTTAAGATTGAGGCCTAGTTGTTGTAGTTTTCAAAAGAAATTTACTTCTTTTATTCAGTCCCTCATTTTTTTTATCCTAGCCAGTAATCCTGTAGTCCCTCAATTTATTGAACACAAAAATCAGCAATAAGAGAACTAACAGAACTGAGGCTATCCTAATGGTTAAAGAAAAATTCGTACACACATGTCAGCTTTCCTCCTAGTACTGCTGAAAGAAACTAGAATCAAGCGAGTAGATATTTTCAACCTAGCAAGGAAAGAAGGAAAGTAGTAGTAGAATAGAATGTTGTTACGCAACTTCATAAGTGACCCCTCGTTAGAAAGATTACCATGTAGTCAATGCACATCTGCCTGACCAAATCATAAGCTTCAGAATCACCATATACTTGGTCAGCAACAGCACGGAAAAGGCAATTCCCATCTTCCAACATTTTCTTAACTTCTAAGCCTTTGGCTCGTCTTAAGTCCATTTCGAACTGCCGCTCTCTCTCCTAAAAGAAAGGAATCATGTTAGCTTGCAAATTTGGATATGTTGAAATCCTTACTCATCCTCAAATGGCTTTAACTTTAAAATCACAAGATACAGTGACTTCTTCACTTAAGGCTACATAGTGAGAGCAGAATTCCACTTTCTAGTCAGCTTACTCAAACTTGTCAATTCGGAAAAAATGTTCACCAACCAATAGAATGCATAAGTAAAGAGTCAAAGCTGATTCTTATTCCCAATGACCAACGAAAGGGGCATAAATTATCCATAATCTACTTTAATTGATACAGTGATGGGACATACCACATCATCATATGAGGATCCGAAGTTAGGGTTCTGCTCATCAGCACTATTATAACCTTCACTTTCACAAAGTGACCGTGGAGAGGATGGCCTGGATCCAGCAGGTGAAGTCCTGGTTGAGACAGTAGATCGCCCAGCAGTTCCCCTAGATGATCCTATCCGGATAGCATGTGAACTGCCCGTCAGAAATCTTCTAGGACTTGAGTTTAATGAAGCAGGTTTCGGGGGCGGGACAGGAGGTGGAGGTGGACATGAACTACGTGCAAGCCTCTGAACTGAACTTTCCTCATTTTCCTCTTCCACGACTCCTAAACCATCACATTTCCTTGTCAAATCCTCACTGTCAAAACCACCATTTCTCTTCTCGTTGTCAACAATCTTTTCTTCATTGTTGCTTTCTTCGCTGCCCAAACTTTCCAACAATTCACCGTCACCCTTATAGTTTGAAGAAGCAACGGAGGACTCTTCTAAAGCAACCTGTTCTTGTATTTCTTCCACGAAATCATCATCTTTCAAAGCTGATAATACCTGACTACTACTAGACGCCTGTGGCTGGGTTGGAGCTGAAGAAGAAGACGAACCAGGGAGCGAAGTTGATGACCTGTTTTGATTTGAGGATGAAGACGATGAAGCTCCAGCAGAACCGCGCTGAACCAGTATCCTAGTCATTTTATGTAGTCTTCTTCAACCGAAATTAGAGAAATAAAGCCCTTGCTTTGAATTTGTCACGCTTCCTGGCCTTTGGGGCAGTCACACCAATACCTTGGCTGAACGATTTGTCCCAGCAGCTAACTTTTGTCTTATACTCACGAACTAATTTCTGCATTCCCCTAAAAATTCTCATGAGACCTTGATCTCCAATAATCTTATTTTGAAACAAGAAAAACCCCTTTTTTCCTAATGCCACTTGAAATTACCCAAAAGTAAAGCCCCAAATACAAAGTTCACCTCCACTAGTCAAAACTGCAATAAAGACCATCAAATCACCACAAAAAACTAAGAAAAAAACAAAGATATACCCAAAAAAGGACCCAATTCACTTCACTTAACCACAAGAACATTTTGAAATACCAAAATTCAAATTCAACAAGTTTCATCATATAACTACTCCATTAAACCATGCCAGCTTCAAAAAAATCAAAAAATTTAGAAGGAAAAACACCCCAAAATGTCCACAGCCATACACATGAGATCATCAAAAATATACACAGCAATCAATAAAGACAAACCCCAATTCTTGAAAAAATAGAAACTTTACCACAAAGATATCATAATTGAATATCAAGAATCAATCTTTCAAGCTAATTACCAAACCCCACAAACAGAATCAACAAAATATTGATGCACATCTCAACATACAAAAAAAAAAAAACAAATTCAGAAGGATATAGTTGACCAAGTTAGATATAACTTACTTGATTTTAGAATCACCAGCAACCAGAACCTGCTAGTAGAAGCTAGCTAGGGTTTATTACATAAAGATTCCGAACAAATGGGGAAAATGGGTACAAATAAACTTCTAGGTGAAGAAATGTACATACGTATGCAGATAGATATATATATGTATATGTGTACGTATAGAGAGAGAAAGCTGGGTTTTCTAGAGAGAGACAGATGAGGTAAGTGGAAATAATGGGAGGCTGAGTTTTTTACTCTTTAAAATATTTAAAATAAATAAATAAAAATATATCCAATATCATTAAGTTCAATTTTTTCACATGTATATATAATAAGAAATAAAATAATATTTGACATGTAGGTATTATAAAGTTTTATATCTTCAATCTAATTATTTTTGATAGAAACGTCTACCAAGTAAACTAGTATCAAGATCAAATAATGAAAAGGATGTAATAGGAGGGACGAGTATCTAACAATGAAACTATAGCCTTTCAAACAAATCTTTTAAAGTGAATAGCAAGATGCATCTAGTGACGGAGTCAGAATTTTCGAAGTTTAAAATCTGAAAAAATAGCAGCTGAAGGAGTCTCGACATCTACTATATATATATTTAAGATATTATTTTATCCATGTATAAATAATATAATTCTCCACAAATGGGGTTTGGATGAACCCCTGAGGGCTCCGCCATTGGATGCATCAGTCTCGACATCCGATCACTATTCAAGACTAAACGATTGATCGTTATTCAAGAGAGGTTTCAAAAGGCCAAATTTTTTTGCTAGCTTCGAAACGTAGGCCGAAGAAGGTAAGAGGAAGACTAGACAAAATCGTAGCTTAATAGACATTCTAAAAAATACTTAATGATATTTGAATTGAATCCATCCTATTTAGCTAAAAGACAAATATACCTTGCTAAACGAGTCACTTATTCACAAACTTGATGTGGAAAAAATCCTAACAAGTTATATAGAAACTGGACGATCCTATTAAGCCAAAATGCAAACAATAGGGGAAGATTCGAACATTTTTCCATCCTAAATAAATAACAATTAAAAAGAACATCTCACACCAAACAATAGGTTTCACACACATATAATATATATTAAAAAAATCCAACAAAGCATAATTAGATTTAAACTTGTTAATTTTTTTTTTATCTTTGGTTGAGCAAGCAAATGCTTCTACTTTACATATGAAGATTGACATTTATTTTTGTCAATATATAAGTGGAAAACCCCCTCAATGAGTTAAAAAAGAATAAGAGCCTCATTGTTCAACTCTGATTTTATCTGTATATCTCTTCTTTTTTTCCTTCTGTAAAATTAAATCAATCATAATACATGGACTAAGAACTCTGAACACATCATAAATGTAAAAAGAGAAGTAAAATTTGTAACAACAACAATATTAGACCAAAAGGATTTTCTATGCTTTAATCTTCCATCCTTTCTCAGCAAGAGCTTCATTCACACGGCTAGCTGCAACTGCGGTATCATTAAGAGGAGGGTAACTCCAGCTTTCCGACATCTGCGTTGTCAAAGAGGAGATTTAAGAAAAAAGAAGATGGAAATATGTCAAGTGTATTAACAGCACAGAAAAGGAATTCAAATAGCCGACTCCAACTTGATTGGGATTTGGGAGTGAGGCGTAGTTATTGTTGTTGTCAAGTAGTCTTCCAGATGTGAGAACTTCCTCTCAACTCGATAATCAAGGCAATCTCAAAAAATTACTTCTTTATGGGGAAAGCAATAAAGCATCTTAGACATATTCACTCAAGCAAATATACTTCTATATGGGAAATGAACCATTTTTTCCAATTTTTCATGAGGCGGATTAAAGCTAGCAGTGAAATTCTATAGTTTTCATGAGGAAAAATAGAGGCGTATACATGCCTTAACACTACTCATAATATGTGGACCTATCGACGTAATTTGATGATTTGATCAATTCTGAAAGAAATCACAGATGAAAGAAACTAAGAATCAAAGCACTGACTAGTCAATGTTGCTGAATGAGTTCTGTCAAATGAAGTTCTTCCATTAAATAGAGAGAATTCTGATTTACATGCCTAAAGTTCTGCTAATCCCTAAATATATGCGATTCCTAATTGTAATATTTCTAAAAATATGCTACATTAATCTATGCTATCTCCTATCATGCTAACAGTATCGACTAGTACTGCATAGAAGAAATCAATTATAGGCACTGTTACAGCTGGATCCACTGACAAACTTTGGATTTGCGATCCCAGGTAAGATTGGTTTCAAGCTTTAGGATTCTTTTCTATCGGATAGGGTTGTAGCACAAAATGTAAATCTAAGTAATTGCCCATAAATCATATATGCTGCTTCCACAAGCAAATCATCTAAGTAACTCTCAGAAACTTTTCAGCATGAGCAATCCAGATGCCTTCCTGTAAAGCTCATTCTACGAACACACTTCTTAGGTGACTCCTCGCTATTTAACGCATGAGAACAATACCACGTAAACACATAAGAATAAACACGCCAACCATGTTATAAATTAACCACCATCCCGTCAAAGCCAAATGCTTGTAGTGACAAGAAAGACAAGTTTGGACACACAAGCACCTAACATTGTCTAGCCATACTTGTATTGAAGAACAATCTTCCTTTTCTCAAGGCAGAATATCATCACAATTATCAACTACTCTGAACAAGAATCATCAGTTTAGTTTGCACCGAATGTATTTCTCAAGTTAAAAGTTCCCCTATTTTTTCCATAAAGAAGGAGAAAGGAGAAGGGATCCTTACATCCTCAAGTCCAGTGAATGGCCTAGTCAGTCCTCTCTCTCTAAGTGTCTTGTGGAAATCTGTGAACTTCCATGTACAGTGTTCGGCTCCAACTACATACACAGGCTTCCTGGGAAGGAAGATATGAATCACAACGAAATTTTAGGAAAATCATGTTAAAAATACTTGATCATTAACAACTGCTGAGCTAATAGTTAGACATACCCAGTACTGCAAGCCTCACTCAACATGCTAACTGAATCTGCTGTGATAACAAAAACATCAGCCCAAGCCAGATGCCCCATGTGTGGATTTGGCTCTGAATATTAAAAAAAAATATCCGTTAGATGACCATCCAAATAAAACTATAACTACACAAAACCATTACAGATTATAGTGTCTGAGTCACCTTCACCATTCCAAATGTGTACTTTTGGATCCAAACCAAGCTCTTTGACCACGATTTTGGAATGCTACAAGAAATGAGCATTGCACAGTGTGTCAAACACATTAAAGATGTTACCAATTGGTATAATTTAAAACACAATCTGTAAAAAAAATACCTTTTCTGGTGTCCTTCTGGAGAACGAGATTCTTATGCTCCCACAGCTCCCAAGAACATTGTGAAGGGAGGCTGTTAATTGCTTTACAAGGTCTGCCCCATATCTGCAGTATCCTAATCATAATCCAGGAACGATATAAGATTTATACACATGAGCCTAGCGGACGGAGAAGCTACAGCAAAGGGATAGATGAAGAAAAAAATAGTCATACTCTACAGTCCTGAAAAAATTTCATGAATTCTCATACATGTCTAGGTTTTCCGAGACCACTTAATAACTGAAGATTAGAAAAGCAAGATTCAAATATACTACCTTTTTGAAAGTCTCCAAAATAACGTGTAAACCATGCAACAAAGATGATTAAACTATGTAGATACTAGCTGTCGAGAAGGAATGATACTCATTTAAGACTGATTGGAACAGAATAAATTGGGTTACAGGTATCCTCAAACTGCGAACCAAGCAATATGAAACCCAGTTATGAAGATAAAGTATAGTCCACTCAAGAAGATGTTGAGCAGCAACAACATAAAAACACAAAATTTTGGAACCAGGCAATACAGTAACCCATGTATAAAGATCACAAAGTTCACTCAAGAAGATATTTAGCAGCAAGAACTAAAAAGCAATAAATCTACACAAACAGACCTGTCTGCTTTACATGGGATAAGAATTTTATTCCAATACATATCTCATGTTATTTCAGCCTCGTCTTTTCATACGAAGTTTATTCCAATTCATATCTCATGTTATTTCAGCCTCGTCTTTTCATACAAAGCTTATTCCAATTTATATCTCATGTTACTTCAGCCTTGCTATTCATACTTTCCTTTCTTCAACAAAATGAAGTTGTGAAGTTCAATTTTGCAATAAAGGATATAAGTCATTTGGATTGAAGAAATATCGTACTTGTAGGGCCTCCAATGTTGACCACCAACAAGGGCTTCGGCAAAGGTGCAAACTCTTCATGCCAGGTGGCAGCTGCAGCTCTAAGGGCAGCAAAATCAACTTGATGTAGAGCTCCTACCATAAGTACCTTTCCAGAAAACAAAAGTCATAGTTCAGCAATGTAGGTACAAAAGCTCTCAACACAGAAATATATTACATTACATGCTAAAACTAAATATAAATGTTGAGGATACCTACAACATGCTTATCAGGTGGTTCTTGGGGTGTTATCCACTTTTGCAGAAAACGAGGAACCTGTTCCTTTCCTTGAGGAGTTAAAGAGTAATAGTCATGCTTGGGGGTGATTACCATGTCGAACCTGTCCAAACGGGACCTTGGATGCTGAATCTGAAGTTAAAATACAGCAGAGACAAATCAATAAGATTTTCTTCTCCATACCCAACAATATTCAAGAATTTTAAAAAAAAAGTACACAGCATACAATCCAAATATGTAATAACAGCTTTCTTTGCTGAACTAAACAGGAAAATCAGCAGCTACAATTAACAGTCCAAAAAATTTAGGAATACTTCATTAGTCAACCAGCCGTTCAAGAAAAAAAAATTATCACAAAAGTTTAAGAAGTCTCTGGTCAGAGCAACTTGTGTACAACAACAACAGCATACACAGTGTAATTCAATAGGTGGAGCTTGGGGAGGGTAGAATGTACCCAGACCTTACCCCTACCTCGTGGAGGTAGAGAGGGTGTTTCCAAGAGACCCTCTGCTCAAGTAATGCACATCAAAGCAGTATGAAAAAGAAAGGTACAGAAGTAAAGAGGACATGCCAAATAAATACGGAAAGCATTACATAGCACTCAGAAAACAAGGAACAATAACAATTGCCAAATAATGTGACTTGTGTGTGCTACTGAAAGCCATCACCGTGCGAAGCAAGGGATTATCGCTTCATGGGTGAAGTCATGGATTTCACAGAAGTGTGTACTTCAAAAAGTGATGCACAAAGTGATCCAAGAGAAGCATTCAATTCGTTGAATCTCGATTGATGAGTTGGATTAATACCAACATTTTTATATCATGGTGTTTGGGCCGTTTGCTCGTACCTCGACTAATTTCACAAGGTTCCTGCTACCTCTCACTAACACAGGTATCAGGTAACTCTGTCAAAGGCTCGGACAGATGGAAGAAATCACCTAGTCTTTTTGACTCTGCATGAATTTGAACTTGAGATCTCAAAATTCTCAACCCACTTCATCGACCACTAGGTTATACCCTAAGGCGCATAGTTGTAATTGATTATTAAAGTACTAAATTCATATGTATTTGATATTTTTTAATGTTATTGACTTTTGTGCTCACTTCTTGCTTTTTGCTTCAAGCCTCATAGACCTTGTTGCTTTTAGAAACACAACAGATTTGCACATTCACTACAAGGAATTTCACTAGACTTGCAGCCTAATTTCTTCAAAATTTTGGTTCCACTGTAGCTCATATCAACTAGCAGATATCTTTAGCAGGAGAACATCTATTGTACTAATTCATGGCAACAGCTGATTGACAGAGTGGGCCAAAAAAAAAAAGATACATTGTTCATTGACATGTAGACTTGTGCATCCAAATATAGACAGCTTGAAGTATCTGTCTGAAGAAGAAAAAAGGAAGCTATACAAAAAAATTCAATATGCCTTTGGCTTCTCAAGAATTTAGTCTCTAATAGGTAACCAGAAAAAAACTACAAGACTAACTTATCAAATAAAATGAACTGCAAGAGTAAATTGCATCTTTCTCATATAAGTTTTTTGATAACCAGACATACAAGTATATCTAAAGAAATGGAAACTGTTGTAAAGCATGAAGCATCTAACTCTTCACTCATTTTCTTAGTTCTTAGTTCTTAGTTTCTAGGTTCCTATACCTCCAGTAGATGAAAGTTCATCTACAAAACAAAGCTGTCCAACAGCGAGAGTTAAACAACCATAGAGAAGAAGGGTCACAATGCACAACTTCTATTGTATTAGAAAAGAAAAAAGGATGTCAGAAGACATTAAAATCTACCACGTGAAGAAATAAAATGGCAATTACCAAGAAATAGATCATTGGTTTCAATTGTGTTATGAAACGTGCTTCTTGGAACCTTGTCTTTTAAGCGTTCAGAGTTATATTGCAGACCTTCAAGATAATATAGAACTAATTTGATAGAAATTTAAGTTCATCATGGTTAGGCTTGTACTTAGGAAGCTTTCGCCTTTCTGTACGCATGATTTAACCAACCCAATTTGAAGAATACTAATATTTCCTCAGCCCCTGTGGATCCAAGGGCTTCCTTTCCTCGAGGCTATCAGTTCGTTACAACAGATAGCTTCTTCCTAGAAATGTTTGTAAAAAAACTTGTTACCTTTGTCAAAAAAAAAACAAAAAAAAGAATCATTGCACCAGTTCCTCTCTTCTTTTAATCTCCAGAAGGAATAAAATCATCCAGTTATTTCATCACTGATGCAGGAAAGTCATTTTAAAAAATATATAAACAGGAAGAGGTGATTATAAAGAAGTAAGGAAGTGGTTAAATGAACTTTCCACTATAACAATCTGCAGAAAAAACATGTTCCCACCAGAAGAATCAGATTTCATACCTGGACAACAAAAACATTATCAGATGCCAATCTTTTAATGGAGCTAGTTATTGAGATCGTATCTCTTCCAGATGCAATCACCAGCAATGGACCATCCCTGAGAATGAACAATCATTAGCTACCTTTACTTCACTGAGTTTTTTATCAAGAGCACAAAGATTAGTTCTACCATTACAAAATTGAAGGTCATGTATGAAAATTGAGAAAGGTTATAGAGATGATCACGTGGTTATTTCAGATGTGTTAGACTCATAATTGTATCTTTTTCTTCTATTGTGCCCTATATTTAGCTAAGCTGAATTGATTTCAAGAAATTGTAGGTCTACAAAGGTAATTTCCTTCTATGTGATTTTAGGTCTACCTCGTATCATTTTCAAACTTTTCCTCACCATGGTTCCACACCTATTGATCGGTGCATCTGAAGGTCGATGTTGATGCAGGACATGACCAAACAATCAAATGATATTATCTCAATTTATCTTCAGTTCATGCTACTCACATCTTAGCCATTCTGCAATTTAAAAGAAGAACGTCCATGTCCTAGTCTGCCTCCTTAACTTGTAACACCAACTGACGCAGACAGCCTTCCATTTTCCAAGACTTTTTTGCTGTCAAAATCACCCTCTAGAGGTTGGCCAAGTGAAATAGCACATCTTCCTTAACATAGTTGGAGAGCATATTGCTTTACATAGGAAATCAATCTTCTCCCTAACCAAAAGTTTGTCATAAAAAGACATCACCCAAACAGTCCATTGTTTCCCAAGCCCCACCACCAAAACATTGAGATCATCCACCAGACTAATTTGCCTATGAAGTAAGTCTATCAATCTTTGAAACTCACTCACTTACCAGTCTTGGAAACCCCTTCTAAATCTCAAATACCAAAAGGTCACTCCCAAAAGTATACTCTGCTCCCCACTACCAACTAAAATGAGATATTTTCCACAAAATAGTCCCATTCCTTCAAGACATTCGTCCACGCCCCATAACCAAAAGGTTCTACATCTCTAGTTTTCCAACCCCCTTCAGTAATCCCATATTTATCAACTATAACATCCTCTCCCACACACAGACACAAAAAGACAACATTATACATCATCCTGCTCAAAGCTTCCATGACTAGAATAAATAACATCGATGCTAAAGGATCTCCCTGTCTCAAACCCCTTGAAAATCCAAAAAACTTCACTTCACTGGTTACCATTGAACAACACAGAAAATCTCACTGAAGAAGAACAAAAATAGATCCATTTTCTCCACTTCTCCCAAAATTCCATTTGAAGCATAACGGAATCTTGGGATTTCCAATTCACATGATCGTATGCCTTTTCAAGATCCAGTTTGCACGACACACCCGTTACTCCTTTAAACCCTAAATTCTTGTTGTTATGCTAATTAAGTAAAATTGATAATATTTACGGGATCTATAACACTATCTCTTCTTGGTGGTTGAAAATAGAGTTACGAACGACTTCTTGACGAAAAGAATTCTGACGCCACTTTTCTTTTCTTTCTTTTCTTTTCTCTGCACTATTCCCGCGAACGTCAACTTTCTATTTTGGTGAATTAAGCACTACTTTGAAATTAAGGGAGTACGTTAGAATGTCAAGTGAATATGGGTCTAAATTCATCCATGTCTAGATTCATCATACTTGAACAAGAAAAAATCATATCTAATATTATAATAAATATGTTAAAATATTTGATATTTGATTAAAGAATGTTTCTTTACCTTATCAGCATAGTGATTAACAATTACCTACCATTTATACATAATACATATTCTAAAACTCCATTATAAGGATTAAGGAGCACCCCTTATACCTTGTTAATTAAGTCTATGACAAGATTTTATATTTTTCGCATAGTATCATAGCAAACAAAGTTTATAAGTTTATGTCTCTCAGCCACTCATTATCAAAAAGAATTTTCACGCATTAGGTCCATGAAAAAAACTAAGCACACGTAAGGGGGAGTGTCAAAGACATAATTAAGTAAAAAAAGTGTGCATTCTCTAACAGCTTAAGTTTTAAGAGCTTAAGTTTTCAGATGAAATGACCACAACCCTTCGGGGTGGCCCAGTGGTTTGAGCTTGGGACTTCTATGTTGGAGGTCTCAAGTTCGAAACCCCTTGCCAGCAAAAGCAAGGGGTTTGCCTTCTGGGTCGAGCTCGTTGCACAAGTCTTGACTAGTGCAGGTTACCTCTCCTATGTGATTTGCGAGCTATTGCATAGGAGCGAGGGTTTTACCCCGTGCGCACCCAAAGGGTAGAGGCTGCGGGTTTCCCTTGTCATAAAAAAAAAAGAAGATGAAATGACCACATACTTCAACAATTACTACCATGATTAAACAATTATCATAAAATGAAACGGCAACCAAACGAATCACATGAATGAAGATGATGTTAGGAATTGTGTGGAAACTTACTTCTCAAATGTCTCGCTAGCCATTCTAACAATACTCTTCACGTCAGCTTCCAAAATAGATGACAAGCCTACATTGCCACCATTTTCCATAGGCAAAGTTCCTAGTTTTCTAGTCCTTCTTCTCAATAGAATCCCACATATCTGGCTTATGATGTAATACACCGTTTTGTGTAATGATACAGGAAGCCAGTGTAGCCACTCATTCACTCCTCCTCTTGGTCTAGTAACCCGCTGCATGTATAGAAAGCATCAATAGCAATTTCTTTTTAAAAAAAATGTATCAACAATTACCTTATCCCAAAATAAATACAGGACTTTCGAGTTTTCAGCCCCTACTTACCTCTCTGTATTACTTCATACTTTAAAATAACACCGTTCAAATCAAGGAAGACATGAAAATTCTAATATCAACCAGATTAGTAGAACCTTCAATTGTTTCATTCACGCTACTCACGCGAACTTTTGAACAAGTGAACGGGCTTCTATACATTGTGAGAGGATCAACAAAATAGCCAGGCAACCAAGACATAAATCAGGGTTAGCGAAAAACGGAGTTAAAAGTGAAGAGGTCTATCATCCTGTTTGCTCAATTTGAAGCAAGAAAGCAAAAGGTAATAAGACCCTAAGCCCCAATGTTGTGCAATCAAAATCTATAGGAAAAGCAGTAAACAGTTTTCAATCCTTTACCAGTTAAGAAACTATTAACCGTCATCCGTGCAATCCCACTACCCAAAATCTTGAGACACAATATTTCAATTTCATGCCCACTATCTTGTCATGTTTGACTTTATTAACCTATAAATTCTGAATGATCCCTTACAAAAATACCTTCACAACCACAAGCTACCATAAACATTTGGCACTACCCAAAATTTTCATAAGTTTTGGTTCCACTATCATTTTCAACACAAAGCGGCACGATACAGACATATTTAAATCAATTGCCAGAAATCAGCACACATATAACACAATACTCCATCAACTCCAAATCTTATTCTCCTAAATCAATTTCACTAGGTCCATGTAAGATACATGGAGAAATCACTCGGATACACCACGCAGATCAATATCTATATGACAAACATAATCCTTTTAAGTTTGAGTTTCCTGCAATTTTATCTGTCCTCTTTGTAAACAAAATAATTCAACATCTAGAATAACTATCACAGCTTTCTGCCAACTAATTTCAATACTAATCAAACCTCCGCATTGAAGACAATAGAAGGTAATTAGATTACTGGACGAATACTGATGAAAAAGAGCTTACATATAGAGTGTGCTTATCAGAGAGGCCGAGTGCTTGAATCAAACCAATACTTTGATTCTCCGAAGCAGGAAAACCATTACCGATGACAACAGCTCGCCTAATCACACCATGAACTCCACCTTCAAATATATCCGGCACACCGCCGATTCCTCGTGGACTTGATGGAGGTTCCGGTAACCGTATCGGCTTCATTTATACTGAAATTGAAAAAAACAATATCAAACCCTAGAATTGTAGAAGATCGATTTCACTTCAAACAACTGATGATGGCTTTAGATAACCGCAAAGGCCAAAAGAATAAAAAAGAGTTGATTTTTCTTCTTCTTTCTATTTGATGATTTCGTGGGAAGGACAACAAGGTTTTTCGATTACTTTTTTTTTATTATTTTTATTTTTTTAGAGAAGAAAAAAAAAGAATCATATTACATTGAAATCAAATATTATTAGTACATAAAAATAAATTAAATCAATAACATTTTTTTTCTATTACTTAGTTTAACATAGTCTGATTACGACTTCGATATAACAATAACAACATATCCGTTGAAATATCATAACTAGGTTTGAAGAGGATAAAGTATACTCATTTATTTCGTGACCGTTATTTTAAAAACTATCAGCTTAAGTGTAGCAAATCCAAATATAACGAAGAAGAAAATGATGGAGATATTTAGCAATTAATTAGAGGCATAGTGCAAATCCTTCAAAAACACTTCATTATGTAAGGACATGTCCCCGACAATTTGAAGTTGAGTCAGGACATGTCAATCACGTCTCCCCAATACATATAAGGTCTATCTGTACCTTTTCTCATATCGATTATAACCACCCCTCGTGCTTCCTAACGAGAACTTATGTGCATTTTCTTTTTACGTATTCAAACCACTTTAGTCTTGATTTCCTCATTTTGTCCATACATTCTTATTTTTCACTACATATATCTTATGAACATATAAATTCTTGACTAAATAAAACTTTACCCCATATAATAAAATCAATCTAACCATTAATTTTCGCATAACTTCAATTATATTCAATATCAAAATACTATTAATTTGTTTGACCAAAGTAAAATAACTTTACTTTTATAAGTAGAATATAAGTATTCTTTTAAAATTTGGATCAAGCACAAATTATGACTTTAGAATTATCAAAACGTATTTTTAAAAATCGATTAGTGAAACACAAATTTCTAATAATGTACATGTGAATAAATACTAAGTTAACAGTTTATGGTAAAAATTCACTTTTGAGCGTCAAATAAGGACTATATTTGCAAAATATAATCCTTAGATAAAGCTCCCCGTTAAAACGATCCACCGGCCCGCCGGAAACTTCCCTCCGTGATCAGAAAAAGCTACCTATGGAAACTCACAGTTGAGTGACCTTTCCTCCATTAGAGCTCCGAAGCAGCATCCTACTACTACTGGTGTGATTTTGCTTCAGAGCAAAACATACTAATCTCTACTGTTTCGCTCACTTCCACGGCTACAAATGGATATACTTTTCGCTCAGATCCAAGCCGATCTCCGTTCAAACGACGCACTCCGTCAATCAGGAGCTCTTTTACAAGCTCTACAACAGTCCGCAGCCGGAAGAGACATCTCCGTCATCGCTAAATCCGCTGTTGAAGAGATCGTCGCATCACCAGCTTCCGCCATTTCGAAAAAGCTAGCATTTGACCTAATTAGATCCACTCGTCTTACTGCTGACCTTTGGGAAACTGTTTGTACCGGAATTCGTAACGATCTCGACTTTCCTGACCCGGACGTTACTGCTGCTGCTGTATCTATACTTGCTGCTATTCCTTCTTACCGTCTTGGTAAGCTTATTTCTGACTGTAACAAGCAGATCTCTAGCTGTTTTGATTCTCCCAGTGATAATCTCCGTTTTGCTATTACTGAAACTCTTGGTTGTATCCTTGCACGTGATGATCTGGTGACATTGTGTGAGAATAATATGAATTTATTGGATAGGGTTTCTAATTGGTGGAATAGGATAGGGCAGAACATGCTTGATAAATCTGATGCTGTTGCGAAAGTGGCATTTGAGTCTGTAGGGAGATTGTTTCAGGAGTTTGAATCGAAAAGGATGAGTCGTTTGGCTGGTGATAAGCTAGTGGATAGTGAAAATTCTGTTGCTATTAGGTCTAATTGGGTTTCTTCTATGGTGGATTTTGTTTGGAGAAGAAGGAATGCGTTGATGGCGCGGTCATTGGTTCTCCCCATAGAGAATTTTCGAGCTACAGTTTGTCCGCTTGTGTATGCTGTAAAGGCAGTAGCTTCGGGTTCGTTAGAGGTGATCAAGAAGTTATCGAGGTCTTCCAAGAATGGGAACGCAAGTTCATTAGACACTGTGAATGTGGAGAAGTTTGTGGGTGTGTCTGATGTTGTTTCACATTTGGCACCTTTTCTAGCATCATCACTGGATCCATCATTGATATTTGAGGTGGGGATTAACATGTTATACTTGGCTGATGTTCCTGGAGGGAAACCCGAGTGGGCATCCACATCCATCATTGCAATTCTCACTCTTTGGGATAGACAAGAGTTTTCTTCTGCAAGAGAGAGTATCGTTAGAGCTGTTGTCACCAATTTGCATCTTCTTGATCTCAGTATGCAGGTTGGTGAATCCACTGCCTTCATGTTTGTCTTCTTTTGAGGACAAATGGAAATTACTAATTTGGCTTATTAACAACAGCAATCTTGTAGTTTCTATGATCCTATATGATGATTATATCTGAAATGATTACATCTCTTCACTGTTCAGTAGCAGTTACTGAAATCATGACCCGTTCAAGTATTACATTAATTATCGATCTAAAAGAGAAAAGGTATAACATTAATCAGAATACGTAGATGATTAGGAATCATTCTTAGATGTTTTAAGCTCCTTACAAGAAGAACAAAGATTGTATCTTTGTTATTTTGTTTTCTCATGATTAACTGTCATGTTTTGGCTTCCATCACAAATTTTGTCATGATGATACTTATAAATATACTGGATATGTTAACTTCTCAAAAAAATAAAAATAAATAATTGACTGGTATAACTGGATTTCCTGATGCATGCTACTATAATCAGTTCCCCTGCCTCAGTTTTGCATTATGCTAATGTTTGCTGCAAGTTGTTCAGCAATCTAGCAGGTTATATTACTGTTCAGAATATACTATGCTCTTGTTTTTGAAGTTTCCTTCTCAAGAATTTTACGTTTCAATTTGAATTGATTGAACACAAATGGTTTCATTTAAATCCTGTTGGTAGAGATCTCCTCTTCATTTCCTCCATCCTTCTTTTCATCTGGCCTTAGTTTAGTATACTTTACCTTTATTCTTTTGCTTTTTCTGAACTCAGTGCAAACTACTTGGAGGTCAGTCTTCATTTTTGCTTGTTAGTTGCTGGTTGGTTTTAAAAGAATTGAAAAGAGAAAAATGATAGGACTCTAATTTCACCTCTTGGTGTTCTAGCTGGTCGGGCATGTTTGCAGAAACATTGTTCAGTTCCCATTTTCCATCACCTCTGTGATCTTAGTATATCGCAGTCAGATCTTTTGGTGATTCAATTGTGCATTTTGTTAAGAATTATTCTGATTTGATCATGAAGGAGAATTGATTTACTTTCATGATGATGGCCTTGTCAATTATTTGTTCAGTCATTGTCTAGAAAACACTTATCTAATACATTTGCTTTCTGCAGGTTTCTTTATTTAATAAGCTGCTTCTTATGGTGAGAAATCTGAGAGCAGAGTCAGATCGCATGCATGCTTTAGCATGCATTTGTCGAACCGCTCTCTGTGTTGATCTTTTTGCAAAAGAGAGTGTTAGAAGAGGGCAAAAACCTGTTCCTGGAACCGATATTGCTTCACTTTTTGAGAATGCAAGAATAAAAGAGGACCTCCATAGTGTAACAAGTAAAACCTTGTTTAGAGAAGAACTAGTTGCAATGCTGGTGGAGAGCTGCTTTCAGTTATCACTGCCACTTCCTGAACAAAAAAATTCAGGTATGGAGAGCAGAGTTATTGGAGCTTTAGCCTATGGAACTGGTTATGGTGCATTAAATTGGACAGAACCAGCTTTGGAAGTGGTGGAAGTTTGTAGACCATGTGTCAAATGGGATTGTGAAGGTCGAACATATGCTATTGACTGCTATTTGAAATTGCTTGTCAGGCTTTGTCACATTTATGATACAAGAGGAGGTGTGAAAAGAGTCAAAGATGGGGCTTCTCAGGACCAGATTCTGAATGAAACGCGGTTGCAGAATTTGCAAAGGGATCTTGTCAAAGATCTACGTGAGGTTTGTTGAGCTTTTATAGTTACTTAATGAATGACACATGTAAGATGCAATTTGTCCTTCGAGATTGTTCTAGCCCATGGAATTGTATGTTTAAACTTTAATTGCCTTTTGTATTGCCGACAAAACCAAAGTCACTCAAGATGCCACAAGTATTATGTTGTGTTTACATATGCTTAATAAGTCTTACAGAAGTTCTTGTTTAGCTGAGCCTTACCTCATTATATCAGCCGTCCTAAACCAACATGAAGTTTTCATCTCTGGTACTGAATGCTTTTGCATTATTCTAGCTTAACTTTTCTTAGTTTTTTTCCTATGCTAAGATGATATTGAGCTGCTCAGAGTTTGTTCATCAGCATGTCATCCACTAAAGGAACTCTACACCTTCTCTGACTATGTCCCCCTTCCTTCATAAGACTGAACTGAAGGGAAGGGGAGAAGATAAATCTATATATAATCTGAAGTTATTCGGGGTGCTTTTCTTCTACAATTGAGTTTTATTTAGTAATTTCTGTTCTGCTTCAGGCTCACCTTTTGTCATGTTCCAACCTTCTGTACTACTTCACTAACCAGGTGACATATTGTTTCTTAAATTTGTCTGGAACTTGCATCTTGCAGGTGAACACTCCTAGAATATGTACTCGACTTATTTGGGCTATCTCAGAGCATATTGATCTAGAAGGTTTGGATCCACTTCTGGCTGATGATCCAGAAGATCCCCTGAATATAATAATATCAAATATCCACAAAGTTCTCTTCAATATAGATTCGTCTGCCAGCAGCACAAATCGCCTTCAAGATGTTCAAGCAGTTCTTCTGTGTGCTCAGAGGTTGGGATCACGTAATCCCAGGGCAGGGCAATTGCTAATAAAAGAACTTGAAGAGTTTAGGACCAATGCATTAGCTGACTCAGTGAACAAACATCAGTGTCGGTTAATACTGCAGAGGATCAAATATGTCACCAACCATTCGGAAAGCAAGTGAGTTGGATGTTACTCTTTTCTTTCAGTTGATAATGGTAATATAATGTAGATCAGATGCTTCCCATATCTGATTACCCTGTAAAACGACTGAAATGAAGGAAAACTCTTCATATAAATTTAAACTCCTCAAAATCATTTGGCTTCTATATCTCTATTCAGAATCCCTCATCTGTTTTGGAAAAATAAGCTCCTATGACTATGAGATTGTGGGAGTTAACCTGAAAGGATTAGATTGTAGTTTATTCCTAGTTAAAAATTTAAACTTCTGCTGTCAGTATCCCCTCGGTTCCTCCAGGAGGGTGGGGGGAGGTTTAGTGTTTAAAATAACATAATCTGTCTAAGCAAATGTGAGGGGTTTAGTTGGTTGTAGGATACTTCATCAGAAAAGTTATAAACTTTCTTAGCAATTGGATGATACGTCATTCTCTAGAGAATTGTTGGATGATATTTCTGTTTTCTTTTATCTTTTCCAAGGTGGGCTGGGGTTGGTGAAGCAAGAGGAGATTATCCATTTAGCCATCACAAGTTAACAGTTCAGTTTTATGACGCATCTGCTGCTCAGGACCGAAAACTGGAAGGATTGGTGCACAAGGCTATTTTAGAGCTTTGGAGGCCTGATCCTAGTGAGCTAGCTCTATTGCTGGCTAAACGAGTAGATTCTACTTTACTCAAGGTTCCTCCTAGTGCATATACTTTGACTGGCAGCAGTGATCCTTGTTATGTTGAAGCATATCATTTGACTGATCCAAGTGATGGAAGATTTACTCTGCACTTAAAGGTCAAGATCTCTACTTCTCTTTGTTGGTACCAACTTATCGTTGATTTGTTTCTTCTGTGCGCTGCATCTTTGAAAGCATTTACAAAAGGTTTCTTGTCATTATGGCATCCTAGCAACCATGTCCTGGCAGTAGGACAATTGTGATCTGCTTCCTGGTGGTAGATGGTAGAATGCATGTAGTATACTTCTGATGAACAAAGTTAAATCTTGCTGAAATATTTTTTTCATAAAGAAAAAAAAGAAAGAAATAAAATATCTTGCTGAGATATTTTGGGATGGAGGGACAGTTTCCCATTACATTCTTACTGAAATGATGAAGAAGGGTTTGGATCTTTGGTTGGCAGGGAAGGTGGGATGTATTATGTGGTGGTAAAGGCAAATCCAGCTTCATTAAATGAACAATTTGAATCATGCTGCAGAGCTTTAGGGATGTTGAGATACTTTTTTTTAAACATTCGAACTGGAAAGAAGAGAGTTTGGCTATATTGCTTAAGACAAGTATAAAATGTACTGGTATAGACCAGCACGAAGTGCAACAAGGAACGTCAATTATTTTATAAAGTTATATCTACCTTTTTTTAGTAAAACTATTTTAAAAATGAATTTATCGTGTTTTGATAGGAAGAACTTTTAACGACATGTCTTTTCTTGCTTCAGTTAGACGAAACACAAATTTTGTGAATGCAATTGATACCTGTTACCTTAGTAACTAGCTATTCTATGTTTAGACAAAAACAGAGAAGAATAAACGGAATAGGCATTGAACTCAAACATGGGCATGAGTGGATTTTTTCCACATCCATTTGATCTTCAGTTCGATCAGCTATCATGGGAAGAAAAGTTTGATCAGCAACCCACCCCTGACCTGCATTAAATATTCAAAAATTGAAACCCTGCCCCTGGCATAAGAGCTCCCCACCACACCCTGCATAAACTTTAACCAGCCAGCTATGCATCCACCCCACCCCATTTCCATCTCTTCTTTTCCCTATATATATATTGAGCAATAATTTGCAAAGACTTCTTTCCCTATTAAGGCAACTAGCTAGTGCTTTATAAAAAAAGTCTCATATGATATCTTTGGCAATTCTATGTAACCCTACCAATTGACTTAGATCTTGCTGTGTCTCATTTATAATATCCCAATTATAGTTTTTTCATGAGTAATTACCAAATAGGAGTGAACTGCTGAATAAACACGCAAGCAAATAACATGATAACAAGTTCATTAGCGTATCTTGCTCTGAAATGCAAGGGAGGTGGACAACAAACCACAGATAACAGGATTGGGAATGGTGGTTGGTTTACCTGTGAAGCTAGCTGCACTTATTATTAATTTGATCGATATGTTTGAGATCTTTGATGATCCATCAAATATCCCACAATTGGTTAGTGGGCCATGGGGGCAGCCTTAATGTTATGTGCTAACAAATATTTCAATGAAATATGAGTTGCATTGTTTTAGGAACCATTGGTCAGGTGAATCACTATTTATTTTTAATTTTCGTAAATCTTGGAGGCAGCATCCAGCAACAAATACAGTGTATTTGCAGCTTTGCGTGAACAACATGGTTTTCATTGTACTAACAATCATAGTGTTTGCAGGTTTTGAATTTGACCGAGATAGAACTTAACCGGGTGGATTTACGAGTTGGACTTTCTGGTGGATTATATTTCATGGATGGATCTCCTCAAGCCGTACGCCAGCTGCGGAATCTTAATTCACAGGTTAATCAATGTTTGATTCTTCTGCTAACAGAAGGCAAAACTATTTTGCTCATTAAACATGTTATTACTATTTTTTGTCCACCTTCTAGATGCATCTTCTCATGTGACTTTTGTCTAAAAATGTATTATGACTATGGTTACTATCAAATGCTAACTTGATAAAATTAGTACAGTTGTTCCTGGAACAGACATTACAACATTAGTGATTTGGATCATTGAAGTAGTAATTGAATTGCGTGTAACATATTGTTTCTATGTTGCTCAGACAGTCAAGACTCTTCCAAAATGTCACTGGGTGCGCATCAGATTCGTCAAAATTATTGCATTTTTTGAGAATCCGACACAGGCGCAACTGCGTTTTTGGAGAGTCCAAGCAACATAGTAATATTTAGCAATTTGAATGGCTTGAAAGATGACAATATTATTTACTTAATTAAATCTTCACTATGCCTCATCACACATGGGACAATCTTTTTTGCGTAGACCAAGTACATAAAATCCTATTAGGCTATAGATGGGGAGAATCAAACCTAAGATCTCTGCATGCTCTAGTATCATGTGAATTGGGTGAGTTTTCTCATAAAAAAAGTTCCAACTGTTTTAGAGGAATCATGCCTATTTAACTATCTTATTTTAGGTTACTACAGATGGCATGCTATAGTGACAGTTGTTAATTGATAAATTGGCACACTAAGATAGAAGTCAAGGTTCATGAATCTTTTTGTTATTGTCTGAGGTTTCTAATCTTTTTCTTTTTTACCATATTCACCACTTATAAACATAGAAAAAACCATAATTCGTGTTTTCAGATACTATACAAATACAATTATAAGCCTAGATTGTCTCTTGCATGTCTATTGTGGTTACACCTCTATATTTTAGCTTGACATTTGAGAAGGAACTTGTATTGGTTGTTCCAGGTTTTCTGGACCAACATCGCCTCTTTTTTACTAGGCAGTTCCGTACCTTCGATTGGGCCAAAAGATTGGGTGGTTAGGGGGTAGGGGGAGGAGGGATAAGGACGGGATCTTTCTGATGTACCTGAAAGCTTTTATGCTTATCTCGTTTGGCTTGAAAGAGTTGCTTGATTTTGAATAACCCTTTATATTTTTTCATTCATTATCCGTATACATTGAATCTTGGTCCCAAATGTTCATTTGTGGTACTCTTGACATTGATAGCTTCTGCTTCATTCATGACTGATAATTGACTGGACTTGCATGAATCCAGGAACCAGTACTCACCAGTGTTACTGTGGGCGTTTCCCATTTTGAGCGTTGTGACCTTTGGGTTCAAGTACTTTACTATCCTTTCTATGGTTCTGGTCCTTCTGATTATGAAGACTCTGAAGAGGATCCACAAGTTATGAGACAAAAGAAAAGCATGAGACCTGAATTAGGGGAACCTGTCATTTTGAGATGTCAGCCATACAAAATTCCTCTGACCGAGCTTCTTTTGCCACACAAAATTTCACCAGTTGAATATTTTCGTCTATGGCCTAGTTTACCTGCAATAGTTGAGTGTACTGGCACCTATACATATGAAGGAAGTGGATTCATGGCCACTGCTGCTCAGCAATATGGGGAGTCTCCATTTCTAAGTGGCCTGAAATCACTGTCGTCCAAACCTTTCCATCGAGTTTGCTCGCACATTATCCGTACAGTTGCTGGATTTGAGGTCAGTAACTTCTTTTCTGAAGAGTTTTTTTGGTCTTCTGATTCTATTTTGAAAGAGTTTTACTATGTTGGATTTAGAAGTCATCTTTAAGTTTTCAGGCACTTCTGATTGGGCATTTTACATATGAACTATTGGGAACCCCTAAACTGTCATCGTTTTGCATGTTCCATACATAAACTATTGAGTGTTCACCGATCCCCCTAAACTACTGTGAACTCAATATTCCAATCATCTCCCACGCGCCTCTCAACAAGTTATGCCAAACATTTTGCCCATATTCAACCAGTGATTTTTTTAATATAAAGGAAGTAATACGCCAGGGGATAATAGAAACACCCAATTCAGATATAAAACTCGCAAAATGACAATAGTTTGGGCTTGGGG
>NC_028647.1:63020640-63038428 GCF_001406875.1 Solanum pennellii | reverse complement strand
GTGGGGGCGTGGGGGTAACTTATTGTCTCAAATTTATAATTGTTCAAATTCAATATATTCCATATTTTCGTTATCTCATTGCTGTTTGGTATTGAACAGCTCTGTTTTGCTGCTAAAACCTGGTACGGAGGGTTTTTAGGCATGATGGTTTTTGGTGCAAGTGAAGTGAGCAGAAATGTGGACCTTGGCGACGAGACAACCACAATGATGTGCAAATTTGTTATCCGAGCATCAGACGAATCCATTACCAAGGAGATTGCTTCAGATTTTCAGGGTTGGTTGGATGACCTAACTGATGGTGGTGTTGAATACATGCCTGAAGATGAAGTGAAGGTAACTGCTGCTGAAAATCTAAAGATTTCAATGGAACGAATAGCCTTACTAAAGGCAGCAAGACCTCGCCCAAAGTCTCCAAAATCCGAGGATGAAGAAGAGGAGGAAGAAGAAGACGATGATAACAATAAGAACGATGACATCATACTTAACGTTGAAGGTGGTAAAACTAAGGGACCAACTACTTTATTCAAGTTGACAGCAGAAGAAGCCGAGCATCGAGCACTTCAAGCAGCTATTATTCAAGAATGGCATATGCTCTGTAAAGATAGAAACACCAAAGTAAACTAATTTTTTTTTGCTTACTTTCTTTTGATATATTTTGGTTTGATAATTGATTTAGAAGTTAGTTGATTGAAATGAGTTTCAAGTTTGTTTTTATGTAATTCTAGTTTATCTCTTTTCTCCCAGTTTTGTAATTTCTATGTACCTTTTTGAAGGCTGTAAATTAATTCTATTACTACTACATTTTTTTGTTTGTTCAAATGAATTTTTTATCTACCTTTTGTTTTCATAATTTAATTTCCTCTTCATAGTTCATATTAGGATATTGTGAAATATTGACAGTTTGATAGCCAAAAAAAAAAATTTACTTCATAATATTAGATTAACAAATTTCATTATATTATACATGTATATCCCAAATACTTACTGCATACATCAAAATACTTCTTTTTTATATATTTTCATGACAGAAAATAAATAACATAAAATTGTATATTATATTAATTTCTAAACATGGTATGTATGAATTCAAAACAAACCTATGAAGAAAAAGAAGAGCAACACAAAGATTAAAAAAAATTCTAGTGAAGACATGGTGGAAATATATATTTTAAAAGCTTATGAAGAAAATAAAATAATTAAAAAGATGACATGTTTGTTTTATCTCATGAAAAGTTGAATTAAAATAAAATAAAATTAAATATAGAGTAGATAGGAAAGAACATAGAGAACAATAAAATTTAATGTATAACTTAATGAAAAGTAAAATTGAATTTAGAGAATATAGAAAATGTACAAGTATCCCCAATCTATGTTTAAAATTTTAGAGATACATTTATACTATACTAAGGTCCTATTATCCCTTGAACTTATTTTATAAATAGTTTTCTATCCCTTTTCGGCGTGTGTTGATATTTTTTTTCAAGCTAGTGCCACGTAGATAGAAAAGGGGTGAAAAATTATTTATAAAATAAGTTCAGGCGGTAATAGGACCATAGTATAATATAAGTGCGTTTCAGAGATTTCGGACATAGATTTAGAGGAGGATACTTATGTATTTTTTCATTAAAAAAACACAATATAATTAGTAATAAATTTCTTTGCTGGTCTGTTGTTATTTTATTTGTAGCTAAAAAAATTTGTTGCTAATTCATCACTAAGTAAGATCATCAATTAATTTTACTATTTAGCTATAAATTTATCCATAGCTAAATTCAATTTCTTTTAATAGGTGAAAGATGTGGGCAATTATAAGAAAGAGAATGGGATAAAAATGTTATGTGCAACAATGAAATGGAAATTCATTAATTTTCGTAAGCGGTTCAGTACAAATGAAAAGAAATTTTGAATAAATGCGTCAGAACTTGCAATTGAAAGAGACAAAAACACAATAATATCAAAAACTCAAAGAAAATAAAAGACTTCTAGCTGACAAGATAGTACAAAAAAAAGTTAATTCTAAATAATTTGCTAAATTTATCTCCAAACAGAATGATATTAATAACTTAAAATTACTAGCTTCTTATCTCCCTAACTAACCTTAAAATCCATGTTAGATTACAACAAAATATTTATCTCCAAACAGAATGTTATTTATGACTTAAATTACCAGCTTCTTACCTCCCTAACTAACCTTAAACTCCATGTTTTCATATTAATTTCAGATATTTTTTATAAAAAAAAAATACTTTTAAAATTTACAAATTGTATAAGCCATAAATGTATATGTGATCATAAACTATCGCGTTAAAAGAAGTAGTATATTTAAAATTAAATTATTTCCGAACATAAAATATTCATTCTGAAATAAACTAATAAGTCACATAAAATGTAAGCTCCATATTAAGGGCCCGTTTGGATGAGCTTAATAAAAGCAGCTTTAAAAAAGTACTTTTGAAAGTGCTGAAACTTATTTTTAAAATAAGCAGTTATGCGTTTGGATAAAATTGCTGAAGTTGCTATGCCGAACGTGAAAAGGAAAAAATGGAAGAAAGAGATGTTAGGGTTATGTGGGTAATTTGGAGATTGTATAAAAATATTAAGGGCAAAAAGATAAAAATGTGGTCAACTTAAAACAACTTATAAGCTAAAAAAAAAAAGCACCCCTACCCCAGCTTTTAACTTTTGGCTTTAAATAAGTTTTTTTAAACTTAAAATAAGTTATTTTGAGTATTGTCAAACAGCTAAATAAGTCAAAAATCAGCTTTTAAGTCAGTTTGACCAGCTTTTAAGCTGAACCAAACAGGCTCTAAGTAGTAACTACACTTGATAAGCTCCAAAATAAAATTTGTGAATCAAATTCAAATGAAACAAAATAATCTTTTAATTAAGGTTTTCAAAGTATCATTTAATCATCTTGAAATCAAATAAATGACTATTTATTATACTTCTATGAACTAACTGATTGTAAACTTCACAATTGCTATACTAAAGTTTGTGCATTGCAAGTATTAGGAAACTCATATCTTGAACACATTTAAAACATTGTTTATATCATATCAATATTTGCAAAAAATATATATATATAGTTACATTATTCACATTCACAATATTTTTAAATTTAAATATGACTTCATCATTATGAGCGATACATTTAAAGTTTTCAACCAACACCTATTGCTATCTTGAAATATAACTAAGTAAATCTATAATTAAAATATCATTTGATCATTTAAAATCAGAATTATTACAAATTTATTAAATTTTTCTAAATATCTATCTATACTTACAAATTTAAAAAAATATATTTAATTATTCTGCGTATACTTTATCGCCCCCTTCAACTCATAATCCAAGAAAGAATCTTAGATTTGATTTAAAAATGTAACAATTCAATTTAAGAAATTGTCAACATTAATTTTTATACTTTATTTTTACTTTATTTAGGAAACTTCAAAAGCTTTACAACTCTACAAAAAGCTAAAATAGTAGTAATTCCAAGCCAAAAATTGGTGAATATCTTTATTACCATCTTATCTCCAACTAACTAACTTATTAACTCTTTCATTACTACAAGGCAATTTTTTTCAAAGTTACTTTTCCCACCATGAAAACTTGACATTGGTCTTCAAAAAATTTAAGAACATGCAGAAAAATCCAATGCTAAAACCTCCCTCGTCTTGACACGAATTCGTATCTGTTAATAGTTCTCTCAAGTTTTCTAGTATAAAAGCTCGGACTTACCATATAAATTTCTATGTTCAATCAAAGTCATATATTGTGAAGAAATGTTAATACATTAGAGCTCACCTCTATGACTATTAACTTTCATACAATGAAAAACTCATCGACTCCGTTTAACAAGCAATTTCGTGTTTTTCTATTTTTTCTTGTGTTGTTTTTCTCTGTTGTTGTAGCGCAAGAGCTTCTTTTCAATGGAGATGTTTCCAAGAAATGTAAGGAGGGATCAAGATCCAGTCACCTTTGTTCTTGGGCTAGAGATAAAATTGTTGCGGATGACAATTTTGCTCCATCCATTCTGCGACAATCAACCTTGAATTCGCAAGTAGGTAGAACATCTGTTCGAGTGTATACTAAGCCTGCATATGTATACTCACCTACAGAACCTTTATTGTCTATCTACGAGACTTCTTCAAGTCCACAGAGAAAACCTCCTAAGGTACCTCAATATCCTTATCAAACATATAGGCCCTTTCATACAGTGTCTTATGAAAATTATCATCAACCAAAGGTCTATAGGAGATCACTATTGAAACATCTACCAAGTTCAGCGTATGACCAACCTCCTTCTGCATCCCCACCACCTGTTCAAACACCTCCTACTTACCAGCCACCACCGTCCACACCCGCTCCAGTCTACAAACCTCCACCAAGTCCAGTGCCTCCTTCACCAAGTCCACCACCGCCTCATATATACAAGCCTCCACCAAGCCCACCACCTACTCATGTTTATAAACCTCCATCAAGTCCACCGCCTCCTCCACCAAGTCCACCCCCGCCTCCTCCTGTATACAAACCTCCACCAAGTTCACCGCCTCCACCTCCACCAAGTCCACCGCCTTCTCCATCAAGTCCACCACCGCCTCCTCCTGTTTATAAACCTCCACCAAGTTCACCGCCTCCACCTCCACCAAGTCCACCGCCTCCTCCACCAAGTCCACCCCCGCCTCCTCCTGTATACAAACCTCCTCCAAGTCCACCGCCTCCTCCACCAAGTCCATCACCGCCTCCTGTTTATAAACCTCCACCAAGTTCACCGCCTCCACCTCCACCAAGTCCACCACCGGCTCCTCCTGTTTACAAACCTCCACCAAGTTCACCTCCTCCACCTCCACCAAGTCCACCGCCTCCTCCACCAAGTCCACCCCCGCCTCCTCCTGTATACAAACCTCCACCAAGTCCTCCGCCTCCTCCACCAAGTCCATCACCGCCTCCTGTTTACAAACCTCCACCAAGTTCACCGCCTCCACCTCCACCAAGTCCACCACCGCCTCCTCCTGTTTACAAACCTCCACCAAGTTCACCGCCTCCACCTCCACCAAGTCCACCGCCTCCTCCACCAAGTCCACCCCCGCCTCCTCCTGTATACAAACCTCCACCAAGTTCACCGCCTCCACCTCCACCAAGTCCACCGTCTCCTCCATCAAGTCCACCACCGTCTCCTCCAGTTTATAAACCTCCACCAAGTTCACCGCCTCCACCTCCACCAAGTCCACCGCCTCCTCCACCAAGTCCACCCCCACTTCCTCCTGTATACAAACCTCCACCAAGTTCACCACCTCCACCTCCACCAAGTCCACCGTCTCCTCCATCAAGTCCACCACCGTCTCCTCCAGTTTATAAACCTCCACCAAGTCCACCCCAAAGCTCACCAGGGTATGGAAATCCTCCACCTTTTGGTCGCTATTAAATGAATAATAAAACCACTTGTAACAGTTGGAGTTGTTTCAATTGTATTACGTATGTTTCTAAAAATAATCTTGTGATATAAAGTGGAATAATCCAACTCCATTTGTTTTTATCCGTTTGTTCCTCCTATTAACTTGTTCCTACTTTGTTTAATGAAATTTCATACAGCCTTTGAGTTTTGTTATTTCATAGTTGGAAGTGGTTGATATGTCCATTAATAAAAGGAGCAACAAAAACGATTTGTGACCATTTCGTGTGTCATTTACACTTTTTTTTTTCTTTTTGATCATAACGAATCGAAGCAAAGTCAATAAAAATTTATATTTTCTTATCATAATATTTTACTAATCAGGTTCGAATATGTTTTTTAGTTTCGAAAGGACTTATGGCCGATTAGACATAAGTTTTATTGTTATAAGGCAAATATTATAGATCGTCAAACATGCAATTTTATGCAATTTCGTTCCATGATTCATATAAAAAGCAAAACTTCTCCCACACAAATATATTTCTTGACTTTAACTTTAATACAATAATCTTATTTGTTCCGTTACGTGATATAAATAAAATTTGAAAAGTCAATTAAATCTTAGTATGATTTTTAAATATTTGAAATCATTAATAATAATTGTGATTGTTATAATTTGTATGTGATCTTCAAATAATATGTTACTCTTCATGTCCCAATAAATATGTCATTGATAGAATTTCGAGAGTTAAAGATATTTTTTATAAATATTTTAACTTAACTATTGTGATGTGTCCGATGTTGTTCGACTGTTATATACAGTTCAAGTGCGTGATATTTTTAAAATATATAATCAAATTTTAAGTTATTAAAATTTATAATGTTTTTAACATAACTTCAAAATATACAATAAATTTAGATAAAGTAAAATTAAATAAATTAAAATTGAGAAAAATATTAAAGTGAATCCATATACATTACCAATTCATGTCCAGCAAATTACTCCAATAAAATATTGTACAATGATGATGATGTAGGCCCTAAGAAAAAAAATGTAACTTTAACCACTTCATTTTTTAAACCAAATATTAAAGTATATAGTATTTATTATTTTTACATGTCTACAAATATAAATATAGTATCTTCTATTATTCTTTTAGTTTATCTTTACTTGTTTATTATAATAAAAATAATTATTCAGTAATACTTGTTCTACTTATAAATTAAAAGATAATTTTTCATTTTGTATCTATTTTACTATTTGTATTAATTATTAAATACAATTAAATATATAATATATAATATAATAATATTACCTCTATTATTTATTATTTTTCAAAATATGTGTTAAGTGAATAATGACAACTATTATTAAACAGAAAAAGTATAATTTAGGGTAAAAGTTCCTTTACATGGTTGGCATTTAGAAGTTTGAATTCTAAATTAAATTCATTTACTTTTTATATACTAACTAATTGTGTAAATACTTTAACACTATATTAAATCACTTAATAATTTTAGATGGTTAGCATATAATAACAAATAGAATTAGGCCCCGTTTGGATGGGCTTAATAAAAGGAGCTTTAAAAAAGTACTTTTGAAAGTGCTGAAACTTATTTTTAAAATAAGCAGTTATGTGTTTGGATAAAAGTGCTGAAGTTGTTATGCCAAACGTGAAAAGGGAAAAATGGAAGAAAGAGATTTTAGAGTTATGTTGTAATTTGGAAATTGTATAAAAATATTAAGGGCAAAAAGATAAAAATGTGGTCAACTTAAAACAACTTATAAGCTAAAAAAAAAAAAGCACCCCTACCCCAGCTTTTAACTTTTGGCTTAAAATAAGTTTTTTTTAACTTAAAATAAGTTATTTTGAGTATTGCCAAACAGCTAAATAAGTCAAAAATCAGCTTTTAAGTCAGTTTGACGAGCTTTTAAGCTGAGCCAAACAGGCTCTTAGTAGTAAATAATAAAAGATTTCAAGTGAAACTCTATTTTTAGTTTAAAGTATGATTCATATGATTTATGCATCGAACTGTCGCTATTTTATTTATCGATTTATGACGTGTGTGTGCATATCAAAGACAAGTAAACACCCTTAAATGAGCTGTCATAATATAGTGTTTTCTCCACCATTGGTATTTTTATGTGTCCTATTAGCAAGGACTAAGGTATTAAGTATTAAAAATAATAACGATAACATATTTTATATAGTTTTATAAGTAAAATTGGTATAATATATATACAGAATTTATATTTATTAACGCGTTATCATATAGATTAGTTGGAGCTTAATGTATCAAATCATCTGGATCACATATTGCATGACCTATTTGAGAATGACGCTCTCAATAAGAATTTTTCCATATTTAAGATTCGAGCACTACTACTCGAAATCTCAGATAAAGTGAAATAGTTTGATCACGATAGTACAATCCATGATAATATAAGTATATGTGAGTGAAACAAATAATTAAATCAATTTTGTTTCCACTTTAGCTTTCTAAAATATTTTTTTAATCCTCTTAAAGTCTTAATAAACACACTTAAAAAAAAATGTTCTATATTGGAATTATAGATTGGTTTGGTTAAATGAGTTAGTTACATTACCAAATGGGAAAAATATTTAATAAGATAATTGTTAAATCGGTGATATATTTTCGAATTCTTAAAAAAAGAAAAATAGAAGAGTCCATACTCTTTTTGAGTTTAAAAGATTTAAAATAAATGTTTATACACGTAAAATAATATGTTTTAAGCATATTTGATATGAAGGAAAATATTTCGTAGAATTAAAATTAATTAACTTTATGAACCATACATCTTTATTTTAGATTCCAAAAAATTTAGAAAAAAATTACTTGAAAGTACAAAAAACAAAAAAAAAAGACTTGATTGAGACATCACTAGAAAAAAACAGAAAAAATAATAATAATAAAAAAAAAAGTTTGACTTGTTCAAATTAAGAAATGATTATTAATGAGATTAAAAAAAAGGTATAACTAAACCTAAATATTATTATTGGGACAACTAATTAAAACCGTGTGGAAACTTTTCAATCAAATAAAAATAAAATTCTCAATTCACACGTTAACTCTATTGTCCCATTTTGTGGAACAATTACTATAAATATATAGCAAATATAAAAACAAAACAAGAAAAAAAAAAGTAGATTTTTTTTTTAATTTCAAAGAAAAAAAAAGGATTAAAATGGTGGAAATTATTTCACCAGGATTTAGATTTTATCCAACAGAAGAAGAATTAATATCTTTTTATTTACATAAAAAGCTTGAAGGAAAAAAGCCAGAGCTTGATAGAGTAATTCCAGTTGTTACTATTTATGATTTTGATCCTTGGCATCTTCCAAGTACGTATAACTTCGATATTATCAGTATAGTTTAACATGTTATATTAATTTATTTATCGTTTTTATCGAAATTATTTATTAATATTTCGATCTGTTTTAATTTATATGACTACCTTTTAAGTATACAAGTTCATTTCTTCATCTTCACATATTTCATGATTATAATTCTGGAGTTTAAGTTATATGCATCGATCGATAGTGTTTATATCAAGTTAATTCTTATTGTAGAAACTTGTAATTAGTGTTTCATCTGTCTCAATTTACGTGGCATGCATTTTCGACCTAAGTACACAAATTATCTTCTTTCACTTCTTTCTTCTTATCTTCATTCTTGATCACCATTTTAATAAACCAATTTTTCATATATGGTTACAATTTTGAATTTAAGTTATATACACGAATGATATCGTCTATATAATTTAATATGTTACATAATTAAGGTTATCGTTTAATTTAACATTATAGAGATTTAAACTCTTTTTTAGTACTCGACTTAGCACAAAATTTGAGAAAAAATAATTAGTAGTTTAAAACCAAACACTGAGTTTTTCTTGAAACCAGTTACAATAACAACATTTCTCTGTAACACTATATCTGAACAAAAGACACTGGTTGTATAAACATGTTTGACTGTATCATATAAATTGAGACAGATAGAAATATCTTATTATAAATGCCTTGATTATGCGACAAACTTTTATTTTTTTATACTGTCAGTGCATAGAAGTTAAACGACGACGTTTAACGTTTTTTTTTTTTTTAGAATTTCATGGGGAATTGTGCATGGGAGATAGAGAGCAATGGTTTTTCTTTGTGCCAAGACAAGAAAGAGAAGCTAGAGGAGGAAGACCATGTAGAACAACAAATTGTGGTTATTGGAAAGCAACTGGTTCACCAAGTTATGTTTATTCATCAAATAATAAAGTTATTGGAGTTAAAAAAAGTATGGTATTTTATAAAGGAAAAGCACCAACTGGTAAAAAAACTAAGTGGAAAATGAATGAATATAGAGCTATTCAAGAAGAAGTTAATTCAACTCTTTCTATTCCTAAGGTAATTTTATATTTTACTATCATTACTATTTTTCTTTTTTTCGATATCCCTAGTATCTTTTTTAAATTTATTCAGTAAAAAGAAAATGATTTTCTTAAGTCGAAGATCTATAGAAATTAACATTTCTATCCAACAGGAATAAAAATAAAATCTGTGTGCGTACTGTTATTCCTAGACTCTAGATTTTACCTGTGAATAATTATTACGAAATATAAATTATTGTTGTGTTAAAGTATTTGAAAAGGGAACTAATTCTTTTCTATTATCTTCAATAAAGATACTTGTAATCTTATTATGGATATATTATTGCAAACTAATCTTTATAATAAAAAATACTAATTTCAATCTCAAACAAATTAAGATCGACTAAACATTCATGATGGCTATATATTACACCCCAACTTTTATGATTATCCTTTTTTTAATATTACACCCCAACCCATAACTTTTATAAATATCCTTTTTTTTCTTATGATTTATTTAATTATTTAACAAATTAAGTTTTAAAAAGATCTCTATTATATATATATATATATATAATGTTTCAACAATATTGTTTTTTCATGTGTATAATTATTTAGGCTATGTATTTTATTTAAATAAGCTCAATTTTGAATGAGATAAATTTGACAGGTCAAAGCTGAATTGATAAATCAATGGGTTGTAACTTACTTAATCTTATACGAGTTAGACATGTTATAATTTGATGAGCTAATTTTGTCATTCGTTTATTGCAGTTAAGGCATGAAATGAGTTTATGTCGAATTTACGTCATATCGGGAAGTTTTCGAGCGTTCGATCGGAGACCAATTGCACCAACAATAACAAGGGAACCATCAAAATCAATTATAAATCAAGGTGGAATTTCTATGGAAAATGTCACTAAAATGGAGGCAATAAGTTCCCCTGATGAAAACTTTTTTATGGAAGAACAAGATTATGTTAATCTTAATCATAATGATCAAATCCCTATTATTAATCAAGAAATTAACATCAACTCACACAACAACAAGAGGGTTAAAAGTAATCTTCATGATGAGACACTAATTAGTGGTTGGGAACAATTTAATTGGATGTAAACTCGATGTTTATTCTGGGACCTGATTAAATTTGATTTATGTTCGTATAAAATTTATCATAGAAAAAATTACTCAATATTGAATTTTTTTTCAGAAACTGAATTCGAAACGATAGAGTAGAGAGATTTTATCTGTCTGATATAACTATTGATAGTAAAATTAATTTCTATTTCTTAAGGGTTAAGATAGGGAAAAATAAAGGGGAAATATTAGGATGATTTCATTATTAAATCAAACATGTAACTTGTACTATTTTGATAAGAATATTTTATTATAATATTTATAATTTCTATGAAAGTAATATTGTGTTATGTTATATTATATTTTATATTTTTCTAATATAACATTTATTATTATAGCTAAAAAAATATCGAAACAAACGTATCCCTAAGAGAAATTTGACTTATATATGATATTTTATCTAAATATAACTTTCGTGGAAAGTGTCTACCAAAAAAAAAGAATAATTATCCTTCGCTAACTATTTCTTTCGTTTAGTTTTATTTGTTCAATATTATTTTTATATATCACTTTTATATTCATCAAATATATTTTTATTTTAAAATACATCACTTTTACTAGTTCACTTTTAATGACATATAATTCATTTATCATCTTACTCCTCTGTTCGTATTAATCTTGATTTTTGAAATAGTTATATTATGTTACTCTTTTTCTTTATTTCCATTTGTCATTATATTAAAAATAAATATTCGTCTTTTACTTATTAGCATGTCAATAAATAAAAAACATAGATAGGAGTATTAGTATTTTTAATTAAATCATTAATTATTTATTTCTAAATCATTTTTCAAGATTCAAGATTAAACATCAATTTATAATATGAATATGTACCGTGGTAAAATGAAAAAAACAATCATATTACTTATTATTTTTAAAGAATATTGGGCGAGTAAAAATAAAGAGAATTAACTATTCATTTTAAAAGTTTGATATAAAATTAATTATGTTTCTTTCATGCTTTATTTAGTATTAATATCTATATAAAATATTCAGTGAATACAAATGATATCTTAAGTCATAATGAAAAAAAAAATCAAAAACCCTTTTAATTAACATTTTCTCAAACAAACGCGTGAAAGAGAAACACGACAGACAAAATATTATATTATTCTTTAAAGATGGAGAAAATGTTGTCGGAATTTCCATCATCTTAACATGTTAAAGGAAGGAAATTTACATTTACTATTATGAGATTTCCACCGAACACCAAACATCAGATAATTTTTTTTCTAAAATTATTTACAATAATATATTTTTTAATAGTATGATGAGAATATTTTTTCCACATAGAATTTGGAAGATTTTGGTATCCACATGAGTGGATATGTCCACTAAAATATCACTCAAATAAAAGTCTTTTTTTTCAAGTCAATTTCAAAGACTTGGTCGTTCTTCCAACTTGTTAACACTGTTTTTATTTACATAAAAATTAAAATAAAATATGATAGATTATACCAAGTCTATAATAATTAAGTCACTATCAATAACAACACTTTTTTCTATCAAATTTAGTTACGAAAATCAAATTCGATATTACAAGTGCAAATAACTCTTCAGACAATATATTTACGAGAACTTAGTAACTTTCATTTAAATCTTAATTACACAAGCATAATAAGAAATTTACTAAATAATTGTAAATATATATATATATATATACTGATATTGTTATAAACTTTGAATTTTGAACATATCTCGCCAATCAAATCATCTCATTTTTATGAGTTATCATATTAGATAGATGAAATATATAAGAACGGTTAGATTCTCATTTCTACTTTTTATTTGATCGATTTTATTTGAATTGATTGATTAATCAGATTATCATTTTAACTAATTATTATCTTATATATTCAATTTCTTATAACTTTATGATTAATTTGAGGTCGATGTAGAGTTATGGACGTAGAAAAATTAGATATAAAGGTAAGAGATATGATTAAACAAAAAATATCGAGTTCTCGTAAATTTATAGATAAAGCTCTGAAGATGCTAATAAAACGTTGTGTGTGTTTGTGTTTTGTCTTGTTAGATAATTTTCCACAAACATATTGGAAGTTGCATTGTGTGGTCTGCTTAATTATTTGATAATTTACATGAATGAAATAGTCAATATTGTCAAGATTAGTTAATTAATTAGGTGCAACATTAAATTCTGAAAACAACATTTCTTTGTTGATATGACAATTAAGTTTGGGAAATTTTGGTATTTTCTTTTAAATCTTTTTGTCTTCAAATTTTGAAGTCTTATACTCCTTTTTAGTCTTTTGGTTAATATCAATGAATTATTTCTCATCGACGGAACTAGAATTTAAATTTTATGAGTGTTGAAGGTATTTTTATCTGAGAAGGAGGTCTAGTCATTCGGTTTCTCATACATGATGTTAGGAATGACCTATTCATCCTTAGAATTCGAAATCATAGAGATTTTGACGGAATATCGATTAATAATTAGAAGATTTTAATTTAGAGGAAATTAAAAAACATGATGAGTAGAAAACTCGAGAAATCAAGAGTACAAATAATAGATGGTTGTTATTCATTATTTCATAATGTATCGTTTTATTTTGTCCCATATTGTATTGTGTTTAATAAAATAAAATTATTAAACGACAAGTAATAGCATAATGAGAAAGATAATAAATGTTACAACACGATCACATTAGATCGATTGTTATATAAAGTAAGTATTTCATCATTAAAGTATGGACAAATTTAAGTAATAATCAAATTAAACAGATCGAATAAAATAGGTAATAACCACTGTTATATGTTACTACTTTTATGAATAGAAAAAAAATAACTTTATATATAAAATATAATTTTTCGATGAACTCTTTACGTCGTTAACTTCGTCCCTATAAAGCGACGCCGTATGTTAGAGGGTTTTAAGTACAGAGACCGGAGAGTCACGGAAGATGAGAATAGAGGGAAGGGAACCTTCATTGAATGTGGGTCCCACTTTTTCCTTTGTCGGAAACGAGATAATCGTACCTGATATTTACATTGAATTAATTAATGCATAACGTATGAATATTTACTTTCGATATTTACGTGTTATATATTTATCGATTTTAAGAGATTGATTCAGTAAAAGTATTGATATAACCCAAATATAAGAATGAAAATGAAAAATGTCCATTGGCCATGTAAGAAAATGGATTTTAACCAAATTTATGTGTGTCTCGACTATTTTGTACAAAGCTCGATGCACAAAGCATCCTGCATTCCCGTAGGGCACAGGGAAGGACCGCACCCAAGGAATGTGATGACTGATGAAGATAGTCTATCTTAATACAAGCATTAGTGGTTGCTTCCACGAGCCGATCACACCGGAGACAAGTTTTAGAGCATAAGCAAAAATGCAACTTTATAAAATGGGAATATTGCAAGTTGTTACAAAGCAATCTTTACACTACTTTGCAGAACTAAACGAATGCAATCTGCTAACCAAAACTTGAAGCTTCAGCAAAGATGGCTAAGTTCAAATCTAACGCCGAAGACAATTCAATAAGATTTACAACGACAACTATAAACATGAACACGATGATAAAATGGAGTTTATTAGAGAAGAAGCTGCGTTTACGATGATTTCAGGCCAAGTAACCTTTTCAATTCTCGGATTTTCTACTTCCAACTTCGTGAACCCAAACTGTTATTGCCATCCTTGAGGGTCTATATAAATGTCAAGAAGGAAAACAGATTAGATAGTAAGAAACGATTTGGTGTAGAGATCAAACAAATCAAATGACTTACCATTCGTTTAAATGATCTGTTAGGTGAATTTTTCTTGGCCTTCTCGGGATCTGGTTTGGCACGGTCAAGTGCCTGCAGAAGAGTTATGAATGTTGTGAACCCGCAAACAACAAACTTACAAGTTCTAAGATCAGCTAAACAAGAAAATAATTCAAGAAATGAGTCCCGGGGCATTTTAGTTACAAGGAACTGCAGTAAGACGAAACAATGCAGTTGAGTAGGCAGAATGTGATGTCAAAACGGAAAATTGAATTAAAGCTGAGATACATGTGGGACTTCAGTTCTTAAAAGGCACTAGGGTCATCAAACATCGTGTTTTGGAAGGTCACATAAACGCCATTTAAGCAACAAGTATTATATAGTATAAAACCAGTAATGTTATATGAGAGTGAATGTGGGCTCCTAGAGTTCCATCGTATCGACAAGATGAGAGTTGCAGAGATATAGATACTAAGATGAATGTGCCGGTCATACAAGAACAAGATTGGACATTAACCATTTAGCTTTTTCGTAGAATGACTTTGATGAACATGCTTCATGGAAAAACACAAAACGGAAATCACCTAATGCCCAAGAGAAACAAACTAGACATTTTGATAGGATTGCACGAAGAACCATAAGAAACCTCTACATTCAGCCTCATCAGAACAAGCGTGAACTTATTGCTAAAGGTAAACAGTTGCCATGATTCTTTCAGCAAAAAGGTAAAAAAAAAAAAAAAGCAACCTCGGATATAAAATTTAGCAAACTTCCCAATTAGCATTCTTTATAGGTGGTCATTGCCAAGTATACATTTGTATTACAGAATGCAATAAACCTGCTATTCTATTGTTTCTAAATTTATCATGAAAGATTGATAATTACCTGTATTAATGACTCCACCTGACGCCTCATCCGAGTATGCATGAAACATTCAGAACACTGTTTACAGAAAAAACATCGAAGTGATTAAATTTCGGATATAAAGTTTGACAGAAATAATATTATCATATTAAAAGCTATTGAGGCATGCAGCAATGGTTATGAAAATCTCAATATGTGCCATAAATTGATCACTTCACTTGAGAAAGATCGTTTCTTTGAAATAATCCAAGTTAGTAAATACACAAGGAACCCAGTGGATGCAGTTGCAAGACTTTAACAGACTCAAGACCTCCATAGATAAACTGCTACAAGGATCTACAGATTCCAGTACTAAATCTCCAGGAACACTATACAGGTTAGGTTACAAAGGCCTGAATTAGAAATCATTACAAAAAGCTTTAGCTATTGGGATATATATGTGTGGTGGCATTTACTCTTCATATTCTTCAAAAAAGAATAAAAGGTCACATATATATATAATGCCAAGCATCCACTGTGTGGGAAATTTTAATTTCATGGATTCAAAGAATGAAGAGCTTTAAAAAATTCTATTAGAATGAAGAATCCTTGTCTAAAATTTTATAGTCACAGAAATATAGAAGAAAGTAGTTAGTAAAATACAGGAACATAATTATGAGTGAAGCTTTCTATCTTTAGTCAGCAAGGCCTTCTATAAGGTTGAAGGGCTTCATCATTTACGAAAAT
Organism: Solanum pennellii; assembly: GCF_001406875.1. Taxonomy (NCBI): domain Eukaryota; kingdom Viridiplantae; phylum Streptophyta; class Magnoliopsida; order Solanales; family Solanaceae; genus Solanum; species Solanum pennellii. The sequence goes on along the minus strand of NC_028647.1, from coordinate 63,022,187 downwards.
CTTTCAAAGCACATATTCAACATTCACTATGGACCTTCTGACATAAGACGTCGTGAATTGTGTTGCATCAAGTATGGAAGCACATTAATGTGACATAATTAGGTCAATAGATAAGAAACTTTTGGTCTAGAATTCTCACCTTAACATGATAATTTACATAAGCATGAAAGGTTGATAGGTTCCAGACAGTTCTGTCCAGCTTTCTGCCTTCCACGTGGCGAGAAAAAATTACTGTGTGTCAAAAAATAAGTTGGTCATGGGAATCACAAAATATCAATGTAAAAACTACTTAAAATATCTGTTATACCAAAACTAACAAATCCGGCATTAGCAGATAATGCTTCTGTAAAAGCTTCTGTCAGTTCTTGAGGAGGAGAAGGAGACCACAAACAAGGAGGGGCATTATTAAGTCCAGCAGTTCGTCTTGCCTCAACAAATTCCTGATGAGAATCATATTTCAAAGAGTGAGCCACCCTACTCATTCAGGCACATGAAGATTAATATCCCAATGGGAAAGAGAAGCACCAAAAATCTTGCAAGAAAATTGAATGAAAGAGCTGGATTTTTTTTTCAAAGACAATGACCTATATACAACTCATTGCACCTTCAAGTCTACCCAGAAGACATAAGGTTTCTTTGGTATCATAAATGGCATAAAAACCTCAGTCTTACTTGAAGATTATAAGAAGGTGACAAGAAAATTGATTACAAAGAAGCGAATCATATTGTATCCAATTTCAAAACAATCTTCAAACTAATAGGATGTGTAATGTGTTAAGCCCAACACAGGTCGAGGGAATTGGTTGTAGTATTCTGATGAGATCTTGGGCAATCCTCCCCCACGAGCAAGCTTTTTTAGGGTTTAGTTAGGTCCAAGTTCCATCTCTTAACATGGTATCAGAGCCAAACTCATCAATCCATGTTCTTGTGTTTCTCAATGTTGGACCCCGTGTTATGTTATCCATGCTTCAGTTGTCCAGCTTTGGGCATGTTGGGGAGTTGTAAGTCTCGCATTGGTTGAGGAAATGATTGTGGTCTCTTTATATAGTCTTAGGCAATCCTCTCCTCAAGATTTAGCTTTTGGAATTGAATTAGGCCCAAGTTAAATGTCTTCACATGATGAAGGCTTAATTTGGATGTTCAAATATCAGAATGTTTACCACAGTAATCCGTTAGCATAAAACAAAATGAAAAGAAATTTTCTAATAAAACTACTTTTATTGGAAGCTATTAGTTCTCCCACCTTTTCATTTCTTGGATTGGGATGATATAAAGATAAGGACAAGAACACATTAAAACGTGTTGAAGTTTACCTGTAAGAAAGATGTTGCTAGAACAGTATCTATGGAATCATTAAATCTCATAGGAAATATGACGGTCACCTTGTCTGCCTGCAAAAAGCCAGTACATTGCATCATTTAATCTAAATACTTTATAGGTCCTCAAAGATAGATACTAAAATAACAACAATGTGCATCGTTTATACATTCCAAAAATTCATGCCTATTAAGAAACAAATTTGGTGTGTGTGTGTGGGGGGGGGGGGG
>NC_028647.1:63009206-63020032 GCF_001406875.1 Solanum pennellii | reverse complement strand
GGGGGGGGGGGGGGGGGGATTGTTGGAACTAAATACAGATACAAGTTCAAAAACACTTAACAAACAAGGAGACAAGTACTGGAAGAACTTGGATATGCCAGGATCACTCTGGAGTCAATGAGGCAAAGTAGGCTGAAAAATATCCGCATGGGGTTATTGTCAAAAGAATTGGTTGATTTAGCTATAGTACCCAAGCTCAACAAGGTAAAAGAACGTTTTCACTGCAGAATTTGAAAATGGATTCATAGTGAAAAACTGACTTTTCACCACAGCATTTTAAAATGGATTCATGTTCATTGAACTTAAGCCTATAGAGGTAAGCTATAGTTTTCACCACTTGTGCATGTTATAAAGTAGATAAATTACTCACCTGAGGTACAAGGAAAAAAGACTCGTTAGGACGATGAACCAGGGCAACGGGCTTGCCTAGATCGGAAGGAACTGTCCTTGTAACAAGTTGTTTCAAAACTGCCCTCAGTGGGGCTCCCATTACTACCTCCCTCACCGATGCAATCTTTGTCAGGAGTGCATGTTTTTGCTCTACAATCAGAAAGAAATATCATAAGCAATGTATATTACAGGATTGTAACAGAAACTTTCAGCAACAATAGACAATCACCCAGGTTCAGAAGTATCAAAGATTTTCTGAAAATTAGTACTCTCATAGAACTGTTCACAAATTTAAAACTGAAATAATAAGTATACCAACTCATAAAGAAAGTGTAATGCTACATATTGACTTGTACTACCATCTCAAGTTTGCACTTTGGAGCTCGAATCCGACCAGCTAAAAGATCAACAGCAAAGCTGAAATTACGTTGGATTGTGAGGAGGGGTGTGCTGAAAGTAGAAATATGGTTTTTATTTTACGCACCAGCAACATCCAGGAGGATATTTTCCTCTTGGATTTGGTGGATACCTCATAATACCACCAGCAGTACAGATATGGTTATTCTTAGGTAATGTTAAATACTTTATAAGAATAAGAGTAGGGGCAATGAGACTTTTAGTGGTGCAATATTCAAGAAGTTGTAAATAGTAAAGCTATATAGTTCTCCATTACGGAAAATGGACTCAATGGACTGAAAGGAAACACATGGAGGAAGTATATTACAAAGAGCTTTAACCTAACGTGCATCCAAACATATAACACAGATCAAAGTGAACCATGGCTCACAGAGTTAAATTTGGCAGGGGCTTTTATTCTTTATTTCAAAGGGAGTTATTCCCCTGCTTGTATACTTTTTTGCGTTCGTTGAGTACCTCTGATTGTTTTGTGCTTACGTCTCTCCTTTGAGTACAAAATTTGTTCTTGGGGAACAAATGTTCTAAAGCCACCAATTGAAGATCAAGTTAAAAAAATTCTGGAGTACAAGACAACAAGACTGGGATTCGAAGGAAAATGGATAAGTTTGATTCACCATTGCTAGCCACAGTTGAACTTTCTTTCTGGATAATGTGAACCAACTGGCTCTTTAATTTAATCCCTATAGTCAACATTCAGATGACTTTGCCCTTTCCTTTTGGGCAACACATGGTTGCCAACTTTTACACGTGAACAGGTGACTTTTTTAGAGAAAAACTCTAGCTTGTTTAATTGTTTCCTGTACAGATCTTTCATTGGACTTGCATCCTTTTGTTAAGAGATAACTTACTGAACTATGATATTCAAGAACAGAAATTCAGAAGCTTGGAGGCCCAACTTCGAGCCAACAGTGAATGCTGCATACTAGTATAATATACAGTTATATCTTTTTTTCCTTAAAATATTTTGCCACTAATCGGACAATAAATTGTACTCTTCGTAGCTAGAAGAACGAGTGAAAATTTGACAATTTCCCTTTTAGTTTTAGGAATAATGAAAACATGCACATAAGCCCCCAAAAAAAAAACTCCAAGAGAAAGGATACACTGAAATTTTCAACTGAATAGAAACTGAGAAGAATGAAACCCTTTTTTCATGTGTGTGTGCTGAATGTGTGCTTATTAATGAGTGCTCTCACCTTATATTAAAAAGAATTTGCTAAAATAGACATGCAACATGAAGCGGATGTGATCACATTTATTTCTTGATTACCCTTAGGAGAGTAAGAACCCCCCAAAATTTTCTAGTAATGCAGTTTGGACTAACATCCTAATACCATCCAGCACAATCATAGCAAGCTCATAATGACCTTAAAGAGGAAACTTGCAGAACCTTCATCTGGGGGAAGTTTTGACAAGTTTAGTTTAAGTGTGAGATTAAACCCATCTCTTGGAGGATCAAGAATTTGTGCAACTGCACCATATGCTGCTTTTATGGCTTCTAGCGCTCCAAGTGGAAGTCCACCAAAGAGGACAGTTTCTGGAGGTGGTATGGGCAATGATACAGAAAGAAGCAAGACATTTGGATTTTTCACTGAACCCTGCAGAATATGTTACAGATTAGCCAGCCAGATGTATCATAGATGACAGCATGTCAAAATAAGATATGACCATCTCAATTAACATTTTTAAAATAATGATGTGTTTAGTGGTTCTTTCATTTTTCTTTTGAAGTGAAAAAATTGGGAAAGAAAGAAAGCAAAATCATCAAATTGGACTGTTGTATGATAATAACTCACCTGAATATGGTAACGGATATCATCAAATTCAACCCATTGGCTGTCCAGTTCAACCCCTTTCTCAAGACTGCAAAATAAGGATGTGCTGTCAGCATCTACTACAGATTATTCAAACAAATGACGGAATGGCATCAGTTCTATTTGCAATACAGGGCTGCCAAATTTTTGGAAGATTCAAGAATCAGAAAACTAGGTATGTCATATTTTAGAACTTTAAGCATACACCAATTGGTGAAAGAATAAGCTAAGAGCAATTGGACAAATAAAGGAACCGGAATGCTATATTGTTAACAGGGAAGGGTTCCCATGATAAATCACTAAATGGAAGTAAAAAATTAAAATGATCAATTTTAATATCACGGTAGCTAATGCTTGAACAATTAATCAAATTTTGAACATTTGTGACTTTATTGGCAGCACTTTTGGATTGATTAAGCTGATTCTACTTCAGTAACTGATAAGTGTAGGCAGTTCATGTTCATCCTCTACTCCAGCTCCCTGGGATGCGAGGAAGTAAATGCAACTCTCCAAACTGTTATGCAAAAGGTAGAAAAAGTTGAAATACTTTTGCATTTTTTGGAAATGCACATTATAACATTATGGTTCTTTATTCACATAGTATTTCCGTGCTTCACTACATAGCGATCATCTAGAGCTTGCCAACTATTGGACATACTCATACAGAATATTCACCCATATACCCATGTATCAAGGGTGTTAATGACTGAAAGATTACATCTTTACACTTAAATTAGAGCAACAACAAATGTTAATACCTAGCAACGCATCTTCGTACTCAAGCACAGAAATGAGTTGGAACTACACAGAAACATCAACTATACTAGCTGTAACTCAATCAACTAGAGCTTGCTAAACATCGGACATACTCATTCCAAACAAATCCATGTAATAGCACCCAGGGTGTGGCCTACTGATCAATGAAGTGGGTTGAGAACCATGAAATCTCATGTTCAATCCCAACAGAGACAAAAATACTTGGTGATTTCTTCCTATTTGTTCTAACCTTGGTGGACAAAGTTACCTATTAATTGTTGTTGGTGGGAAGTGGCGGATATCCCATGGAATTAGTCAAGGTGCGCGAGGAGTGGAACGTATCCCGTGGATTTAGTGGAGGTGCACGAAAGCCGGTCCACACACCATGGTTATCGGGGGAAAAAAAGATTGCAACTTTATGCTTAAGAAAGTGCAACAACAAATGCTAATGCAGCAGAAGCATATAAATTCTTTCATCTTCACAACCACATACAGAAATAAGCTAGAACTATGCAAACATTAATCAATCTAGCTGCAATACAATCAGCTCCAATAAAAATAAACAATAATGCAATCCACACTTCCATAACCAGGCTTAATCTTATTAGCTCAGTCCATTAGCTGACTACCATAACTTTCACCAAGCTTTCGATTCCCACACTTTGTAATCCCTTTCCCTTCTCCTACCCAAACTTTCTTTTAAAATACTAAAAGATTGCAACTTTATGCTTATGCTAATTCCAGCAGATACATATAATCACACACAAAAATGAGATAAAAACTATGCAAACATCAATCAATAATGCAATCCAGACTACCCTAAACCACAAATTGACCCCAAAAAAGTGTTAAAAATAGGGAAAATTGAAAAAAGTGAAATGGATTTAAGCTTACCTCTGGACGCGATTGTACAAGATCTGAAGAAGATATCTAGAGGGAGATTGCAGTAATATCATCGATCTCTTTCACAAACCAAATTCGCAGTTTGGATTCTTTGAAAATCAAAGAAATTAGAAAGAAACAGAAAATCAAAGAATCTTGAATGGACAATTTGATGAAGTTTTGTTATTAAAAGTTTGATTTCTCTTTTGTCAATTTGTTCAAGTGGGAAAAGTTATGTAAGAATTATTGAATAAATCAAATCACTTTTTTTGTTACAAACACCGTAAATTATTAATTTTATTCTCGAACTATTAATACTCTATTAACTTGACTAAAATATATTCCCTAAATTATCGTCAAGTTTAATGGTATTTTCACCACTTCCCTCGACTTTCTATTAAGTTTGCGTCTGGACATGCGATATGAAATCAACTTTTGGACATGTCATTTCATATCATGAGATAAAGTTCCGACTTCTGTGAAAATCATGATTTGGAAATTTTCAAATACAAAAATTGACCTACAAATTTATATTTTGTAATGAAAACCCCATATAAATATATATCTACTAACTATTTATTTGATAGGTAAATAATGGCAAATTATTTTATCCGTATATGTTGAATCTCCATGATTTCTTTTTGTAATTTACTATTTTTTATTTTAAAATTTCTAGCTCCGCACTGAATGAGAAAAAAATGAGAACTTTTTTAAGTCTTCTCAAAATATATAAGGTCAATTATGATTATACTTTGCATTTTGATGTCATGCCATATATAAAGTATAAACCTTTTTATTGAAGATTCTCTTAATATTAATTATTTAGTCGGACTGTCTAAAAATATTGTCACACTTAAGTCGAATCATTCAAAAATACACTACTTTTGGTGGATATGAAAGCATCCGACAACATACACTACTTTTCGTGGATATGAAAGCATCCGACAACATTTTTAAATAGTCCGAGCAACGTACTTTTCAGGCTAGACCTGCCTTGATTTTCTGAATAGTAATGATATCAGTCTTAAAAGACTTGGCTAAAATGTTATCAGGAATGCTTGTATTGAACACAGTTAGGAACAGAAACAGTGCCTGCATTTGCACTTCCAAAAGCAGATATACCCCAAGCACAATTTTCAGCATCAGCATTGTATTGGTAGTGTACTAGTCCTTTAGGGAACACGAAAACATCTCCTGTTTGCAATGTTTGAGTGAAAATCTTGTTCGTGGTATCGATGAATCCTACTTCCGATGTGCCTGACATGAGGAAAAGGAGCTCGGCTGAACGTGGATGAGTGTGGACAGGGTTGACAGAGCCTGCAGGGTACTGTAGGATTGCATAGGAAACACTTTGTCCGTTCAGGGCTGGAAACTCGGTCATTGCTGCCTTTGTTACCTTGAATTTTTCGGGTGGTGGAGCTCCAACGATGCCCCTTAGGCCTGAGAAGGTGAAGCAGGAAGCATCAACTGATGGCACGCCCAGTGGGAGCACAAAGTCTGTTAGGATGTCAGGTTCACCAGCTGATGCCATTTGAAAAATGACTAGTGATGTTGCTAGAGCTAACAGAACTATGCAACTTGAAGTTTTTGATTCCATGTTTTCTCCTGTTTTCGTTTCTTTGTTTGAATGATTTCTTGAAGGACTAAAGATTTTATAGCTATACAAGAGACATATCAAACAAGAATCGAGATTGAAGTCTCCGATGAATCGCCAAAACAAAAAGGAATTGTGAATATAGGAAACTGCTCCAGAAGTTTATTGTGTCAACTGAAGAAACAACACACTTACTCACCTCTTTCCAGTTCTGGCTTTCAATATGGACAAGAGAAAGCAGTTAACTTTTCCCTTTAAAAATTGTTATGTTTCGACTTTATGCACTTTGCTTACATTACAAGATCAAAGAGTCTATAAAAGTATTATCTTGAAGCATATAACTGATGAAACCTAAGGAATATTGAGACGATTTTCGAAATATGGAATCTTATAATGTGATTTCCAGGTAGTTTCTGCTATCAAAAACAAATAAGTATAATGTGTCAAGCTTAGTTAACATCTATTACCAACTGGCTTATTCTTCAGCAAAATTTGGTTCTGGTTTTGGTCTTTTTTATAAATTTGTGGTCTAACAGAACTAATAGTCATCATTTTACAACTTATTTGTATACATTTTACCTATATCAACAAAAAATGGCCTCATTCCTCTTGAAAAGTGTCCTTGTTGTTGTAGCCGTCTTTTTCATTTCTTCGATGGCTCAAGCTAGTGATCCGGATATCTTGTCTGACTTCATTGTTCCTGCAGGAAGCACCATAGATGGGAACTTCTTTACCTTCACTGGTACTCGTGATATTTTTGGCAGCATCATTGAAAAGTTCAAAGTGACAAAAGTGATCAAGGCAGAGTTTCCAGGTTTGGACGGTCAGAGTGTTTCGTTGGCAGTGCTTCAGTTCCCCAGAGGAGGTGTCAACCCGCCCCACACACACCCTCGTGCAGCTGAACTGTTATTCATCGTTAAAGGTAGTCTTGAGGTTGGATTTGTGGACACCGCTAACAAGCTTTACACTCAGACTCTCCAAGTTGGTGACTTGTTTGTGTTCCCTAAAGGACTAGTGCATTATCCGTACAATTCTGATTGGAATAAATCAGCTACAGCCCTGTCTGGTTTTGGCAGCGCGAGTGCTGGAACTGTTTCACTTCCTACAACATTGTTTGCTACTGGGATCGATGATCAAATTCTTGCTAAGTCCTTCAAGTCTGATATTGCCACTATTCGGAAGATCAAGGCTGGTCTTTCATCTTAGGCAATTTTCTGTATTTTCACTACTAAATTTGTGTGTCTTGACATGTACTCACAGGATAGTACTGCAGTCTGCATATTTTATTAGTCCACAGTTTCCTCTAATGTAAGACAACATTTGCTACTCATGATAAATAACAGTTATGGACATTCAGTAATATTTTTCTAACGGTACATTACTCGTACAATAGGCTGGCTCCATTTTATGTATATAAAGTAGATGTTGAATTCTGTTGGCTTTTCAACATGTTTGTCTTTATATATTGAACCCCTTTAGCAAAAATTCTGATTCCGCCACCGTTTGCTACCATTCAGAAGATCAAGTCTAGCCTTTCATCTTAGACTGCAGATATTAAGCTTCTTATTGATTCGAAATAGTAACTACTATTTCGTTTTCTAGTCATTTGGTGTTTGATATGTTTGAAAATAAACTACAGGAATGAAGCTGTACGTCACAGAATGCAGTGCCCGTGGCTAAAAGATTAATCGACATGTTTATTCATGACTCCTTGCATTTCTGAGAGTTGTTAAAGACTAATCAATGTCAAGTATAGAAAAATTTATTGTGCCAAAATCTTAAAACAAAATATACATTTTCTGTCAAGAACTAAGCAGAAGTAGTAGTACTGCACTTTATGATGCAGATCGCGGTGATAATGTCGACACCTCAAGAAACAAAAATTTAGTGTTGAAAATACATAAAAAATTGACTAAGGTGAAAGACCAGCCTTGATCTTCTGAATAGTGGCAATATCAGTCTTGAAGGACTTGGCCAGAATTTAATCATCGATCCCTGTGGCAAACAATGTTGTAGGAAGTGAAACAGTTCCAGCATTCGCGCTTCCAAAACCAGACACGGCTGTAGCTAATTCATTCCTATTAGAATTGTACTGATAATGCACTAGCCCTTTAGGGAACACAAACAAGTCACCAACTTGGAGAGTCTGAGTGTATAGCTTGTTAGTGGTGTCCACAAATCCAACCTCAAGACTACCTTCAACGACGAATAGCAGTTCAGCTGCACGAGAGTGTGTGTGGGGCGGGTTTACACTTCCTCTAGGGAACTGAAGCACTGCCAACGAAACACTCTGGCCATCCAAAACTGGAAATTCTGCCTTGCCAACTTTTGTCACTGAGAACTTTTGTATGACACTGCCAAAAATAGCACGTGTACCATTGAAGGTAAATAAGTTCCCATCTATGGCGCTTCCTACAGGAACAATGAAGTCAGACAAGATATCCGGATCACTAGCTTGAGCCATCGAAGAAATGGAAAAGACAGCTACAACAACAAGGACACTTTTCAAGAGAAATGAGGCCATTTTTCGCTCTTCTGAGGAGGCTAATGAAACAGGTAAATGGATATAGATAAGCTGTGAATATATATATAGATAGATAGATAGATAGATAGATTTTTAAAAATAACCGTAGATATACAGAGCGACTTTACAGCGAAAAGAATTCCAATGAACCACTTTTACTCCTCTAGCTCCGCCCTTAGGCAGAACCAAAGTTGCAGAAGGATAAGCCAGTTGGTAACTGATGTTTACAAAGTTTTTGAGCTGTTTTTATTGTTTGTTTCTGACTGCAGAAACTACCTGGAAACCAAATTTAAAGACCATATAATTTGAAAATCGTCTCAATATGGCTTAGGTTTCATCAGTAATATAAACTAAGTGCATAAAGTCGAAAACATAACAATTTTTAAAGGAAAAAAGTTATCTGTATTCTCTTGTCAATATTGAAAGCTAAAACTGGAAATTGTGTTGTTTCTTCTATTGACACAATAAACTTCTGAAGTAGTTTCCTATATTGACAATTCCTTATTCGTTTTAGCAACTCATCGGTGACTTCAATCTCGATTCTTGTTTGATATGTCCCTTGTATAGCTATAAAATCTTTAGTCCATCAAGAAATCATTCAAACAAATAAACGAAAACAGGAGAAAAAATGGAATCAGAAACTTCAAGTTGCATAGTTCTGTTAGCTCTAGCAACATCACTACTCATTTTCCAAATAGCATCAGCTGGTGACCCTGACATCCTAACAGACTTTGTGATGCCACTCGAGGTTCCATCAGTTGACGCTTCTTACTTCACCTTCTCGGGCCTAAGGGGACTCGTAGGAGCTCCACCACCCGAAAAATTCAAGGTGACAAAGGCAGGCATGACTGAATTTCCAGCCCTGAACGGACAAAGCGTTTCCTATGCAATCCTACAGTATCCTGCAAGCTCTGTCAACCCTGTCCACACTCATCCACGTTCAGCCGAGCTACTTTTCCTCATGTCAGGCACATTGGAAGTAGGATTCATCGATACCACGAACAAGATTTACACTCAAACATTGCAAACAGGAGACGTTTTCGTGTTCCCTAAAGGACTAGTACACTATCAATACAATGCTGATGCTGAAAATTGTGCATGGGGTATATCTGCCTTTGGAAGTGCAAATGCAGGCACTGTTTCTATTCCTAACTCAGTGTTCAATACAAGCATTCCTGATAACACTTTGGCTAAATCTTTCAAGACTGATATCATTACTATTCAGAAAATCAAGGCAGGTCTAGCCTGAAAACTACGTTGCTCGGACTATTTAAAAATGTCGTCAGGTGCATTCAGATCCTCTAAAAGTAGTGCGTTTTTCTATGATCCTACACGAGCATCGTCTTGGCGTGACAATACTTCTAGAGAGTCCGAGCAACATAGCTTAACAGTAATTTTTCACTTCATTCTTATTTTTTCAATTTGCAATGTAAAAAATAATTAAATGTGAGTTACTTTTGTAAGGATAAGAGTATATCAACTCTAAATCGAATATATCAGACTTTTTCCTATTAAATTATGGAGTAACTCTTTTTGTGGACTAAAAACTTCAATTATTTTTTTTAAAAAAAAAACATTAGAAAATAATTAAGTGACGTGCCTTTTTATTAAGAAAAATTACATAAACACATAACTTAAGATACTTTAATCTCTAAAATTTTCTATCATTTAAAATAATTACTAAAAATATCCTCTCTCAGATACATCCCTCCATCAAGTAATGTATCAGACAGACAAAAAATATATCAAGAATAATAGAAGATTCGAAATTTTTATAATTAAAAAAACTTTCGAAATAAAATAAAATTAGCTCCAAATATATACGATAAATTAGTTATTTGTCCCCTTCAATACAACCAATAATATTACAAAAAGGAAACAATTCACGTGACAAAAGTAAAGTTAAAGTAAGCATTTAATTTTCTTTACTATCAAGTATACCCTTATATTAAAGCTGAAAAAGTTAAAAAAGAAAATTCTGATTTTTATGTATATATATATATATATATATATATATATGAATGTATTCTTTACTAAGTATTTTAAAGAGGAATAAACCTTAGAAATCGATTTCATATTTCAATTGGTCATGATACCACCCTATCAAGACAAAAGTTGCAAGTTCGAAATCTATCGATCCAGACAAATTCAATAAATATATCAATACAAATTTCGTATAACGATGAGATTGACATTAATAATCGTTATTTTCCTCTTTCACATCCATCTTCTTCATGCTTTCTCTTTATCTTCTCGATTTCTCCGTCCTCGAGGTAATTTTTACTATTTTATTACGAACGAAAAATATTTTTAATATGTACACTATGATCTATATAACAATGGATTAGCAACATTTTTAATTTTTTTTAGTGCATTTGAGTGATGAAATTGTGATGAACGATAAACGTGGAGGTGGTGTGGTTAGTGGGCACGCTAGTGCCCACGGCAG
>NC_028647.1:62963576-63008961 GCF_001406875.1 Solanum pennellii | reverse complement strand
CGGCAGCTCGTCCCGAGGACGAGCGTCGCCCGGCGGGCAATCAACAAGGTCACCTTACAGTAGTACTGCAGGTGTAGTTCCATTGTATGCAACAGGAGCTATGAACCATCACAAAGTTAATAGAAGCCATAACCATGCAAATGACGGAATTACCCTCAATTGTATTTGTTTTTCTACTTTACTTTTCATCATTTGTAGCATATTTGTTAATATTATTTTGTAATTATATATAGTATATTTCGTTAGAGATATCATTTTCTTTTTACGAGTTTTTTATGTAAAGTATTTCTATTTTCTATTTGAACTATTATTAATTTGTCATTTTTAGTTGATATCTTACGTTTTTCAAACGTCAATTTGATTAGTTTTTAAAATTAAATTAGAATATATTAATTCGTTATTTTAAACTAAAATTTTAAGTATTCAAAAACTATACAAAAAGATAAGAAAATTATACATACCTTGCAAATGTGATAAGAAAAAAATGTAAATGAAGTGGTAAGTGTGTCAAAGTGTCAAATAAAATTAAATTTATATAAGATAAATTTTTTTATTGAGTTTAAAGTATTCCTACATATTAACACTTCATACATAATTCAAGTAATGAATCATTTAGTTGATTTTAAAATCTTAAATATCAGATGGATAATTAAATTAAATGTCTGTTTTATATATTTCAAAACTTATTTTTAACGAGTAAAAAAGATGAAAGACATTTTATGGATGAGATGTACGTAGATACTATTTTCATATGTGATATCAAATTATGTTTTCGCTCTTTAGATTAGTTCATCTATAATAAAGGAATTTTGATATTTTAAAAAATATATAACAGTCACACAGACTCACAATATAATCCTCTATGTTATAGTCTACTTGCCCTCGATAGGCTTACCAAACTTATTAATGTATTTATTGATTTTGTTGCAGACTCTTCCCGAATCGCTTATAACAAATTGTTGCTATTGTTTCGCCTATTTTTCTGGTGAATCTCGGTCGTCACTTTCGTTCTTGGCTGGGCAGTCTGCCTCGAATCTTCTATTTTTATATAAACATGAATATATAAAATGTATTTATGCTTGTATAAATCAAGAGAAATTGTATGTATACATATATTTTCGTTCCCCTCTCTCCCTATTCCCAGATCTCGCTCGTCACTCACTCGCCTCTCTCACTTTATAACACAAATGTATACATTGCGTCTGTATTTGTATAAAGCGAGAGAAAATTATAAATACGAATACAAAAGCATATATTTTCTTCCTATACACTTATGATTATACAAATATGATCTTTCCCTGTCCAATTTTCTTTTGTTTTTCTCTCTTTTTCGTTTTATACAAATGTATATTATACAATTGATTTTTGTATATCTATAGCGAAACAGATTATACAATTGTTTCTTTTATATATATATAGTGAAATAATCATAACAAACATAGAGATTGCTATAAAACACAATTATGTAAACTATAGTTATAATATAAAAATACAATTTTTACATTTGTTACATGTGAAAGTTGCTCCTCCTTCCCATATTTTAGTTGAAATACGACGATATTATATAATCATACAGTACTTGCATGTAATTTAAATAAAACAACAAAGTACTAGAGCTTAGTGGTATGAATGTCACGATAAGCACCTTTTAAAGAAATTGTGATCTATAATTTGTTATATTTTTTTTAAATTTGTGTTATCTCTCGAATTTTAATATTCAAATAAATTTTTTTTAAATTAAACTAGAGAAGTAATGTTATTACAGGATAACGAGAGGGTCTATGAGTGGCTATTAACATCCTTTGAGGTGTTTAATGAGTTTTATTTTCTTGGTTAAATAAATGAAAAGCTTTTATTCAACAAGTGGGCATAATTCAAAATCAAATCGGAAATCAATGGTTTGAACAAAAAATAAAAGATTATTAATTTATAGATAAAGAGTTATTGATTTAGCAATTTCGATAACAATTTTAAATTTTTTATATTAGATTATTGATTTTTAACGATTTGAGATCTTTTCTTAATAAGTTAATCGATAATAAATTAAATAATTCTATTTATACCATTTGGTATATAAATTCTTCGCGTTAAGTATATTTCATACTTTTATTTCAAGTTATGTTACTCTACAATGTGATAACGTTTACTTTTAAGCAAAATGCAATATGTCAATTCATATGCATGGTTTATTTAGTTTGTCTCGTTATTTCTAAGTGATTTCCAATGATTTTTTTGGTGTCTAGTCTTAACCACTTAAACTGATATCAATAAATCAATAGTCGATTAAATAAAGTTCAAAATTGAATAGAACTGAACCGTGTTCACAAGACTAGATTCAAGTATCAAAAACAAAGAAAAGTTAATCAATTGTCTACGATCCATTTCGATAATAACTTTTTTCATTTTCGTAATTTAAATTCGAGACTTTTGATTACGAACGCGGGGAATACGAACTTACCAAACTTGTGACTTTCCTGCTCTATTTAAGACTACAGCAACGGACAGAAATGTCATTTCACATTCCCCTGTCCATTTTCAACTACTTTTCTTTTCTTCTCAATTTTTGCCCCAATCAGTATTCAGTATCTTCTCCGACCAATGAGCAAAGAAGGAAGTAGAAGAGGAGTAAAATGGAGCTGGACCTCCGCCTTCGTCGGTGCCGCCGCTGCCGCAGCAACGGTGATGACACTCTCTTCAAAGCCACGGGATCCTGATTTTCATCTCATCTCCATCGATCTCACTTCCTTCAAGCTAAATTTCCCCGTCGTAGACGCGGAACTCATCCTCACCGTTCACGTTACTAACCCTAACGTTACTTCAATCAACTACTCCTCAACAGAAATGTCGATTTTCTACTCCGGCGATCACCTCGGTTCAGCTCGTGTGAAAGCCGGATCTCAACCGCCGCGTTCCTGTCAGGTACTCCGTCTTCCGGCGAGGTTAAGCGGACTTCAACTTGCACATCACGGTAAGGAATTCGTCGCCGATGTAGCGAAGAGGGAGATGTTGCTGGATGCTACGGTGGATATAGAAGGTTTTGCGAAGGTGATGTGGTGGGACCATAAATTCCGGGTGCACGTGGATAGTCACGTGACTGTAGACCCGGTTTTTCTTGACGTTATTGATCAGGAAAATAAATCGGCTTTAGAGGTCTTTGTGAAATAAACGGTTCAGTCCGGTTCAGTGTGTTGTATCGGTTTATTTTGTATTCATCACCACTAAAAATGTACCAAGTAATTAAAATATTTAAGTTCTATCGTTGCAATTTACTTCGATTGTATATTCGGTAAAATAATTTAAGCCTGTGAAGAGATGAGAGAAAGGAGAGAGGGTTGAAAGAGTATTGGAGAAATCAATGTTATCGAATACACATGATTTAATTTCAAAGGATATGAAAAATACAAATTACAAAAAAAAATGAAATTAAAGAATTATCAAAAAAATTCTTTAGAAATACTATTATCTTTTATAATCATATAAATATTATAATAATATTTAGAATCATAAATTTTTTAAAAAAAGACCTTTGTAAACAATACTTTATTTATCACTTTATACTAAAATATTACTATAATAATATCAACACGTTTTTCATTTTTCAAAGTGGAGTTTGATTGATTATGGGTTTTCACATTAGTGGTGTTAAAAGGCTTTGTGGAATCTTTTAAAGAGTCGTGGAATTAAATTTTTTTAAAGAAAATTTTATGAAAGGGAAATAATGATATATAAATATGTGATGAAATTTCCTTTTGTTTTATTAATTAAGAGTAATGCTAAATGGTAAGAAAATTTATTAAGGGTAATGCTAAATGGTAAGAAAATTTGGTCAGAATTTAATTAGTAATTTAAAAAGTCTATAATATTTTTTTTAATATAAAATAATTTTTTTTAAAAGGATAAAAATTTCAAAAAAATAAAATAATATAGTGTAAAATATGTTATTTTATTAATTTAATTAAGTTTTTTGATAAAATTGTATATAATATTATTTTGAATAAAATTATTATATTCACGTGAATTTGTATTTATATATTAACATCGCCCATGCTTTTGAATATTTAATTCAACTTGAGTAAATGATAAACGAATCGGAACAGAACTTTTTAAAAGTTTTTTAGGTGATAATATATATATATATTTTGTTTGTATTATTTTACGTGACATGATTACCACAGAAATCATTTATTTATTTATTTATTTTCTGATGATTTCAAACAATTTTAAATCATAAAGTATTACTAGCATATTTTAGGATGCAAAAAATTTATTAAAGAGGCACATAAATTAATTAATTATAATGAAATGATTGAAATTAGAGTTTTAAGTCGTTTATACGAAGGTGAGTGTGTTTGATGTGCGTACCTAGAGTTCATTTGACATTTTAGCACATATATAAATGTTTTTGTTAAATAAAAGGATAAATGTGGTTCAATAGTTAGACGGAAAAAAAATTTGAGCTGAAAATATTACTTAAGGGTATATTTAAGCTATTTCAAATATTTTAATTGTGGTACCGACAATTTTCTATAGTCGTCTATGCAGATGTGAGGTCTATTTGCCGTGCACATGTGGCGTTCATGTGATACTTAACACACATAGATATTTTCGTTAACTAGAAGGGTAGGTGTGACCAATAGTTTGACGAAAAGAGTATTTTTGAGTCAAAATTTAATTTAAGGATATATTAAGGTATAATATAATTTGACGGAAAGAATATTTTTGAACGACCGTCGCAAATAATTAGAATAATTTCCTCACCTAACCACCTTTACTTTTAAATATTCTTTTATTCTTATTTTGTAATATAATTATCTTTTATTTTACTTTATAAATAGTACACAGTGTCTCTCTGCAAAACTTGCAGCTCATAGTGTAAGCTTCAAAGAGCCCAAAAATGGCGGAGAAGAATCGATTAGTCACCGTTGCTGCTTTGCAGTTCGCCTGTACCGACGATGTCTCCACCAACGTCGCTACCGCCGAGAGGTTTTTTCTTTTTTCGATTTCTTTTGTTGCACTTTTTGCGTTATTTGTGTTATGAATTTAACTTGAAATTCAATAGAACAGTAACTAAACTAGAACAGAGTCAATACATGAATTGAAACTAAAACTAAATAAAGATAGCATAGATGAAGCTCTTGATCCCGATCTGAAATGAAAGAAAAAGAAGAAGACAGGATTAGAACTGCGTTGAAGAGGAGAGAAGAGGCAAGGAAGAAGTTGAGAATTGTTAGGATACCGGTTTTTTAAATCCTATTAGAATAGAAATAGGTGTATACAATCCTATTTAGAATAGGAATAGGAATAAAATACAATTAGGAATAGTAAATAGTATCCTACTTGGTAAAATGCATACAGAACAACAATTCATGATACGGTCACTCAACTGATAGTTTTTATGTCGCATTTTTTAGATAATAAGTGTTAGTTGGGTTTAAGTTTTTTCATTTCCAATAGAATTACAATTAAGGACTGTAGAATAAAGTTGAAGACTTATGTTGTGTCATCATATGTTATTCGTCGGTAGAGTTGTTTTATGTAATCTACGAGGTTTATTTAATGTTATGAGTTTTTAGGCTTTCTTATAGCTCATTGAGAAAAGGGGGTTGGGATTTTGTGTTGTTGAGCATCTTCATAGTACCCAAAGATGTGACTTGTGGTGAATGAGAACCATGAGGTCTCGGGTATAAATTTGAGTGGAGGACAATTTATTAGGTGATTTCTTCCTATTTGTTCATATTAAAGCCTTACTGGATGGATTTACCTAGTACCTAGTGAATGTAGCACTTATAGTGCAAATTAGTTGAGGTGTGTGCAAGTTGGTGACGACATCATGGTTATCCAGAAAAAAATTATTGATCATCTATGTGTTGTTTAGATTTGTAACCATGAAGTCTCAGTTTTAAATTTGAGCGCAGGCAAAATTCCTAGGTGACTTTTTACTATTTATTCATGTTAAAGCCTTAGTGGACGGATTTACCTGGTACCTAGTGGAATGTAGCACTTATAGTGCACATTATTTGAGGTGTGTGCAAGTTGGTAATGACACCATGATTATCCAGAAAAAAAAATGATTGATCATCTATTTATTCTTTAGATTTGTAAAAGGGAATCAATTTTATCTTTTTGGTGGCATTTACATTTCTGGCTCTAAGATATTCCTTCGACGCAGATTGGTTAGAGCTGCTCATCAGAAGGGTGCAAATATCATCCTCATACAGGTAACAAACAGCCCAACTTTGGAATATCTAGCTACTACACAAAAGAACCATGGATGAAATACATTTTCTTTCTTTGGCGGAAGATAATTATTGATTAGGTTTACCTTTCTCGAGCAACAATATTCACTTCTCTCGGTGAGATCATTTTGTCAGCATTTTTATCCTTTGATCACATGCTGAAACTCTTATCTCTAGCCTTTTGTTTTCCTTCGAGTTGTCTGATTGCCTCCTTTATGTGGTAGTCTATGCTGAGGCTGTTGTAAGTTCTTTCAAAAGCTGAGTGGTCCGTAATGGATCGGAGAAGCGGAGACATTTGGTATGTTTTATGCATTGGTAGAATGTAACCAAAATGGAATCTAGTCATGTAAACATCATGTTATGACACTAGGAGTTGCTTGGCTAGTCGTCTATTTGAATCCCAGTTCTTAATCCAACTGTCCCTTAGGCTTGGGAGTAGATTTACTTCTGTCAGTATAATATAACTCTGAGCGAGTTAGGCTGAATTTCGGTAGGTCAAAACAGGCTTTGTTAATAAATGGTTGTGTCAATGACCCGCCCAAAAGTTACTTGGGCTGAAACGGGCTAAAAAGGGGGTCATAACCCAATCCATCCAAATTTTTTTATGACTATGTACAGCATATCAAACAAAAAAATGTCTTTTTAAAAATATTTTGTCCTGGTTTCTCATGGGTCACATTAGGCTACATGCCAGCCTTTTAGATGGTTTGAATTGGGTGGGATCAACATGGGCTAAATTTTCCACCCCCAACTCCAAGCAATTTTGGGTCTCCATTTACCAACTTAAACTCTGTTAAATGTGACAGAATAGTCATTAAGCTTTGTTATCTCAAACTAAAAGTATTTGTGTTTAACAGTGTGATGACTCTGCAATTCAAGTGTATAGAAAATTATATGTACAATTGAGTTTGTCAGTATCATTCCTAAGCTTAAATTACTTCTCATTTTCTGCTAATAAAGGTTTTAATCAGTCCAATGAAACAGAAGCTAAATAATCTTGGTTAGTGGATAACTGTCTTTATTCAGGCTATCGAGAACAGTGTAAAAATACCTAAACCCAAAAACATAGAAAGGGAGGAGATAATTAACAACTATACATTAGACCCTTATACTAATAGAATGAGAAAATGTTTAAAACGTATCCAAAAATAAGTATTTATCGTGACTAGCACGAGGTGTGTGCTTGCCCCAAAACCAGATGAGAATCTTCACATAATAATATATAAGCTGAGGTAAGGGGGTTGAAGGTAGAACCTGATAAGTAAGTCGGTAGGAATTGCTAGAAATCAAAAGGCATGATTTTCAGAACTGAAGTTTCATTGATCGATTACAGTGGGACGATGATTCTCCTTATTGGTCCTGCATGTTATCCTCTTTGGGTTGTCCCTGTCAAGCATTCTTTTTTCTGTCTAAATATATCATATGTTTTTGTGTAAAAATTCTTTCGCTTTCTCCACTTGATTTATGTTTCAGTTGCTAATCTAATCATTTCCTTCTCCTGCACCCCCTTCTTTTAAGCATCTGATGCTTTATCCTGAAATTTCGAAGATTTCCATTTCCTGATAGTTCCTGGCTCCTTCTTAACCTCTTTCATAGCTCGTGTGCTTCTTGGTCCATACAGTGCAAGTGTGGAAACTTAATTGAATGCAGAGAGAGCAAGTACCATTGATGGCCAGGACGGAAGGATAACAATGGCTAGTCTTTAGTAGCGTGGAATCATTTCACAGTCACAACAGATTTGTCCTGTTATTATATTACTAGCTCTTTTCTGTGGACAGATGTGAGAATGAAGGTTAATCTCGGAAGTAGGAAGGTGCTTTTAGATGGAACAACCATGAGAACGTCATCGACCATTCTGTCACATTTAATGGAGCTTGTTAAATGATAGCAAACACACATAGTTTTTTGTAAACTTAAGTATGTGACCAATGATTGCCATCAAAGCAAGACATATAGACTGTAGACTTGTGGGCAGGTCCCTCAGCTACTAAACTTAGGAGTTTAAATATGACCTTAGTTTAAATATGCTCAAAATCGTACTGCAAGGACGAAGATAAACTTACCCCAAAACTTAAAGGACCATTTAAGTTAGAAACTCGTTTTTGTAGTTTCCTCTTGGCTACTTTCTTGTTCATACTAATCGTAACAAAATAGTTAAAGAAATCTGTTTGCCACTTCTGTTCCAGATTGAAGGTATCTTCTGAAGATGTGTTTGGTACTTGACTTGATTTCAGCTTTGCTTCAAACAGCCTTGAATTAGGAATGCTCATTTGGTTTAGCTGTTAGATTCAAGAGAATATGATTGGAAAGTAGCTAAACTGAACGGAGAAGAACTTAAAATTGGTTCATAACAAATTCGAGTCAGAGACAGCTGCAAATGTTCCAGTTTCCTTCCATTAATTAATTAGATTTACCAAAGGTTTTCGTCAGCAATCTTCCATTTTTAAGTTGGTCCAAGACTGTTTCCAAAGTTTCATCATCACACAGTCAATGAGGGCCCTAGTTGTACAAGAGTATTGTACTGACTGATTGAATTCGAGATTAGTTAAAGCTATGGAAGTGACATAAATGTTTGCTGTGTTGGTTATTATAAATGCAGCAGACTGTACTGTTTTTCTTGAATCTTATAGGGCACGTCTAACTCTTCCGTTATATAATATTATTTTCCTTTGCTATAAGTATCGCTGGGAGTGAGGCTAACAAAAAGAACAGGATTTATAGCCAAGTTGTTGACAATTTTATGTAGGCATTGGTAACTAATACCTATAGAAAGAGGGAAAAAGTTGTATGTGATTGTTTACTGTCAGGAGTTCTCAGATCAACTTGAAATGTCCTATCATTTCTCTAATTAGCGAGTTGCAAATGATATTTTTATGGAGTCAGGGCGATGCACTTGAAGTTCGTTGTCCTGTGAACTTGTACTTTTTGAAGCTATTTGGTATTCATCTGCCATGTCTGCAGTACAGTTCCATTGATACTTTCTGGTTTACATCTCAGGAGTTGTTCGAGGGCTATTACTTTTGTCAAGCACAAAAGGAGGAGTTCTTTCATCGAGCAAAACCATATCCGGGCCATCCAACCATTGTCAGGTGGAATTCTGATTGCTTCCGGAGTTTTATTGCAGGGTTCTTTTGCATAAATGTCAAGATTCCAATAACAACTTGACTTTTTCTTCTTCTATGTGCATGTTTGTAGGATGCAGAATCTTGCAAAGGAGCTTGGAGTAGTTATTCCAGTTAGTTTCTTTGAAGAGGCAAATAATGCGCATTACAATTCTGTGGCTATAATTGATGCTGATGGCACAGATCTTGGACTTTACAGGAAGTCCCATATTCCTGATGGACCTGGTTAGTAAACTTGGAAGGACATTCCAAATTCATTGTGCTACTTGTCATTATTCTGTTAGATTTCCTTCAAGCACTTCCTTCAATACTCCTTTTTCATCCTCACGAATTGTTTCTCTCTGCAGGTTATCAGGAAAAGTATTACTTCAATCCCGGTGACACTGGTTTTAAGGTAACAAATACAGGAGACTGAAGTCCTATTAACATATTGTGACAGCTATCTTTTCCTGCTTTCCCCTTTTCTCATGGATGTTATGGTGATCATAAACAGGTATTCCAGACTAAATATGCAAAAATTGGAGTTGGTAAGAAATATATATTTTTATAATTGTTCTTTGGGTTTCATTATGTTCTCTACCTTTGATGAACATTTGGATACATAGGAGGATGATAAAAGTTGTGCTGCTGTGGCAAAAGACCTTAAATCTCCAAAAATTACTTAGACAGGCTTCACTTTGTAATTTTAAATTTTAGTAAAGAGAACAAAGATTCTCTTGTTGTAAAATACAGTGAAGACGGAAAATATACCTGTCATAGTATTGACTGTTATTAAATTCTGTCCAGCAATTTGCTGGGATCAGTGGTTTCCTGAGGCTGCTCGAGCTATGGCACTTCAAGGTGCAGAAGTATTGTTCTATCCTACTGCAATTGGTTCTGAACCTCAAGATGATGGACTTGATTCTCGGGATCACTGGAGGAGGGTGATGCAAGGACACGCTGGTGCTAATGTGGTAAGTTTCTTTTTCTTCTTCTCTTTCATTTTGACTTTTTTTGTTAAGAATGGTAAGTAAAAAAGGAAGTATATGCTGACATGAAAGGGATAGAGTAATGGGTTTCTTCTCCAGAAGTATAGGTCAATGGCTGTCATTTCTGTATCCCATTTGGATTATATTTTGTTTAATCTTACACATGCATATATGGACATGTACCTTTGTTATTAGCCAATTCTTAACAGCACTGTAGCATTTTCTGTGCACCATTCTCAAGATAGGTGTCTGCTAAGAAAATGACTCATTTTTATTAGGGCTATAACAATTTAGACGTTCCAGGCTTTGCCAAACTCAAATATTGGTGTTTTCATTTTACAAGACCAAAACAAGAATGTGACTTTTAAATTGCTGTTTTGGTTTGATTCACTTTTGTTCAGTCAGAATTTAAATAACCTTAAATTTATCGTGTTCAGGTACCTTTAGTGGCGTCAAACCGCATTGGAAAGGAGATAATTGAGACAGAGCATGGGAATAGTGAGATAACATTCTACGGCTACTCTTTCATAGCAGGTAAGCTTGATAGAAAGCTATAGCTTATAAATGAAAAACATCTTCTGCCTTGTGTTTTAAGTTGGCTGTAAACCTGGTTTAAAAATGAACAGGCCCCACTGGGGAGTTGGTTGCAGCTGCCGGTGATAAAGAAGAAGCTGTTCTTGTAGCTCAGTTTGATCTGGACAAAATCAAGTCCAAAAGGCATGGTTGGGGGGTGTATCGTGATCGACGTCCTGATTTATATAAGGTTCTTTTGACGCTAGATGGCAGCAACCCAGTCAAGTGATTCAAGATGATCTAAGTACTGCAGATTCTCCTGCCTTTTTTTTTTTTTGAAATCATAAGAATAAAAAGATGAGGACTCAAATGAGAAATTTGTATTTGAGTTCTGTTGTAATGTAACTCGTTAATTTCTGTAATCTGCCGCATTCTACTTTTTATGTAAGGCAAAATTTGTTGAGTTTGAATCCTGCAACGTTTCATCAGTGCATCAATGTGCAAGTTGATGGTTTTTTGTCACATTCAACTAGCAGTAAGCATATTGATCCCATCTTAAAGAACCTTTTCCAGATATAAAGCTTGGGATGTCAGTTTCTCAATATATCTCTGAAAAATACTGGAGCTGTATCTGGTGGTCCACAAATATCTATCATCCTATCACTTTCTTGATATTTAGAAAGGATAGTTGCATTTTCGGGTCTCTCAATCCTGTTCCAGATCCATTTGTCGCCAGAAGGTACGTTTTAATGTGCTTTACCACATATTTTATGCTTCTGCTGATATCGTGATGTTACCCCACAACAGTAGGGATAAGGTCTGCATACATCCTTACCCTCCCCAAACCCCACTTGGGACTTGTGGGATTACAATGGGTGTGTTGTTATACTAAGATAATGATGCTAGTTTTCTTTGCCTTTTATTCAGTTGTTTTTTTCCATTCTACTAAGTTAGAATTCCCCCTTGTGTCAATAAATTCATTTATCTTATAAGAAAAAAAAAGTTTGGAACTATTTTTTGGGGAATAAATGATACAATTGCTATAGCCACTCGGAAACACCCCTGGCCACAAATAATCTGCATAGTAACAAAGCATATAATTCGATGAAAGACTATTTCTGAGTAGGAGATTGTTTTTACTTTTCAGAGAACTTTAGATAATTTGTTGTGCCTTTGTCATAGCATATTGTTTAGATCATAAGATTCTCCATCAAGTGAATGAGAGCATCTCAGTGAAAGCATCTATAGTTTTAGAGCTAAAGATGCCTCTTACTGACCCTTTTGTCTGTAAAAGACCTGTTTCTCTGCCAAACAAATGTTTCTAGGAGCCATTGTAAGGTGTAACAATTCCTCTTTATGGGTTGCCCTTTTAGTGATGATTCTATTCCATCTGGTTTTGTTTTGTTTTTATTATATTTAAAAAAATTATGGACCCTGGCCTAACTCAAGCTAGTTCGAGAGGTGAAGACTGTCCAAAAACCATACAAAGAAACAAATGATCTTTACATGCCCAATACTGGACAATCTCTCTTCCCCCTCTTCCGTGGACATCATGTCCAGGACTGGACATCTCTAGCATTGATAATATAAGAGCTCCCTTTCCCTACACACTCAGGACTCCCCTGCCTGCTTGCCCACCTCATAGGACCGGATAGTCTGGCCAATATAATACGGGAGCTCAACATTTGATAAATCATGAATGAGCTTAGCTTTGACTATAAGAAATTGGACCTCGAGCCTAATTCAACCCAAAAGCTTAACTCAAGAGGCGAGGATTCTCCTAAATAATAAAAAGTGAAATGATTCAAGCCCTAAGTTAGCACAGAACAATTATCTTTTCTCATCCAAAATACCATATACCAGTTCTTTGCTTGAAAAAGGTATATCATTATTTTACAGAATCTTATCAGAGGGGAAGTTTATTTGTTCGTTATATTCATGTGAATGTGTTTGAAACTGGAAATGTGATGATGCTTCTGTATTTTTACATTGTGATAATGAGATAAACTGATATTTTTGTTTGGTGAACTCACATGGAGCTCTTTTTTTTAAAAAATGTAGTGTCTCTTCTATTTGCCCCAAGGGCACAAGTTGATTTCAGGATGTCTAACTTGTGGTCCATGCTGTTACATATGTCTATTTGAAATTAGAATATAGGTGTCTTCTACTTTAGGTCATTTTCATATACTTTCGGCTGGAAAAAAGTTGGAAGGATAGATCTTTTGCAATATATCATCATCTAAACACAGGATTAATGTGTCTTTGAGCTACCTCCCTTGACCTATGTCACCAGACCCTCCCACCCCCACCGAATCCTACCCACACCCCTTCCAACAACAACATACCCTATGTAATTTGACAATATAGGTCTGCGGAGGGTAGAGCATACGCAGACCTTACCTATATCTCTTCCCCATTCACAGTTTTTTTGACAGTTCAAGTTCTATACATGGGTAGGGTAAAAAATATTTATACAATCACGCTACTTGAGAAGTAGCTTCATGTAATTCATAACTGTGAATTTAAGTTGTATACAATGGTAAGTGTAAAAAAAGGTTTATACTATCAGTTCAATTCTAACCCTTTTTTTTTTTTAAAGACGATGGAGTCTAGGTCAATTTGCAGGCACCTTAGTTAGATGGGAAGAAATCACTTATATTTGTTTTGTTTCCATTTGAATTTGAGCTTGGAAATTCATGGTTCTCCTTCTGCATCACTAAGCACCTTATCATTGATAAACTCAAAAATATAGTAAAATTACCTGCTATAACAAGTTAAGTTACATTAGTATATAAGTTAGTTTTTTAGGTTTAAGGGATTGGATTTCTCTAGGTCTAGTGGACCAAAATACTATGTTTATACGTAATCAGCAATTTAGTTAGGTGCGGGAGCACTTTACCCCCACAATGTCGAGCATCTTGATTTAGTTAGACCGAGATTTAGTCGGATCACAGTATGGATACAGAATACTAAGTAGGAGATGGACACACAAAAATCTGAAGTAAAATTCAATCAAATTTTGGAATTAAGAATTCCGCTTGCAGTTTTTTTTTATTTGCAGATTTTGCAGATAAAAGAGAGGAAAAAAAAAGCAGAGCTTTGAAACATCATCTTCTAGCTTCCTGCAACGTCGGAATATAGAAAGACACAAGAAAACCAAAACAAAAAGGAAAAAGAAAAAATACTATGAAACAAAAACAGCTTGTTTTTGATGATGTTTAACTCCTATACATCCTTATTATCATGTCCTTCAACATTATTTTCATCATTATTATCACCATCATCATCATCGTCTTCATCTTCATCTTCATCGTCCTCGTCTTCGTCTACAATCTCATCATCAGATTGAATAACGTGCATCATCAAACGTCCATCTTCTCTGCATGCATGTAGGAATTCCTGAGTGGGAATTCGAATTTCTTTAAGTATAAACCTTCCATCTTCCCTGAATGATTTAAAGCAAACCCATGGCTTCCCACTTCTTCCTATGCAAGAAATGGGAGGTGGAAATGACGACCTCTTTTTCGTTCTTGATCTCTTAGAATTATAATCTTGATTGAAAAACACTCGATTCTCTAGCCTGCAAGATATCCGCGTCCTCCTACCTTGTTGTTTTTGTTCTTGTTCTTGTTCTTGTTGTTGATGATGATGATGATTATGAGGAAGATCTTCGTTTCTCAAATCATTCATTAGGTCCTCAACATCATCAGAGCTCTCGAATCCAAGTCCTTCTGTACACATCGATAAGCTATCTGATGTTCTTGATGACAAGCTATCACTATGCCTGTCCTGTTTACTCTTATTGCTTGTAATTTTAGAGTAACTTGAAACAGGACTCTTGTTATTTCTTTCATACTTGTCCTTATTATTGTCAAGCCCTTCAATTTCAGATTGATGAATTGCAGCATCAAGGAAAAACGACGAAGAAGTAGAAGAAAACGACGATGATGCAGATGACAAAGGTAGACAAGAAGAAAAAGAAGATGAAGATGAACCAACAGACGAGGACGAAAAGGAGGAGGACGTAGACACGGTAACACAGTTGTTTTCTTTGAAATGTAATTCTCCGAAAATCTCAGTAAATGAAGAGTCATCTATATGTTTCAATGATTTAGACTGATTCCATGAAGATGAAATGGATTCAATCAGTGATGGATTTTCAGGTAATGGCTTCTCAAATATATGTTGTAAACTTCCACAAGCAGCAGACATTTGGTGTTTTATTTTTCCCTATTTTTTTTTCTCTTTGCTCTTTTGTTGGTTGGCAGTTGGCACAAAGACCAACAAATGAATTGAACAATTCTAGTGAAATTTTTGTGTTGGAAGGGAAAATTGCTGTTTTGTAGGAATACCTTTCTCTCAACTTTAAAGGATGGGTGGTTATAAATGTTTCTGTTCATTTAATGGTCTCAATTTTGTGTCCAAAAAAAAACTGTGAAAAAGAAAAAAAATCTGTGTATTTTTTTTCTCTTTCTCTCTCCTTTATCTTTTATTAGTAACCATTGATATAGTAATGTATATATATCATATGATTTCAACTACTTTTTACGCGTTTGGAATATACTACAAGTCTAACTGTGAATGCTAAACTTGTATGAAGGATGTTTTTGGTATTTTTTCTATCGGAAAGTGAGTGGTTTTCTTACTTATTTGTTGGTGTTTCGGTAAGTAAATAAAAAATATTGTATCGAAGTATGAATGTATAGTCTAGGCAAAGGGATAGGGTGAGAAGGAGACAATTCGTGTAGAATGTTATTTATGGAACTGTTTTTACTATTTTTATCGGGAAAGTTATTTCCTTTTTTTATTTTGAAGAAACTTGTTTTTTTTTTCTAGACTATTTTTCAGAAATTTGGCCAGTAAAACATGGGGAAATTGAAATATATTTTCTAGACCTTTGTATCAAATACACCATAACTCTAATACTTATAACTTCAATGACGCATTAAAAGATATGGTCTAGTGATCAATAAATTAGGTGCAAATTTTAGAGATACTGTTCAAGAGGTGACAAAAAAATATTAGGCGATTTCTTCTCATTTACCTAAGTTTTGGCGGGCTAGACGTTTCATGGTATTTGCACTAGTGAGAGGTAGCAAGTCCTCAGTTAAGTAGTCGAGAAGCGCCAAATAGTCGATAGATTATTGAGATACACACAGGTTGACTATAAAGCTATTATTATCAACAAAAGAAACTAATACTTTTAACAACTACTCCTTAATCTCGAGTAAATTTAAAATCAACTATATAATATTCGAGTAAATGTCAAAGTTCTCTATATTTTCTACTATCCTATAAATCATATTGGACCTAAAAGTAAACACACTAATTTAGTTGTTCACAAGATACATCAACTGAGAAAAATCAAAGTGGTCTCTACTATGGATCCTTAGCCACTTGCATATATATGCAAGACAGCACTGAAAAAAGCTCAGCAACTTGAAGTAGTGATCCATAAGTAACTTTGATGTTGAAAGATTATACTATACACCTATAACTAGCACATCCTGTGTTTGATTTCTCACTTAATTGACAAAATTACTGGATTTCTAGTTACATCCTAAACTAGTACATGAACTAGCTGAGTATATTCCCAGTGGATCCAATGTGAGGCAACTACATAGTTGCACCAAAGCACTGGTCCCAACTTCCAACCAACTAAGGGTGTTATCTTGGTTGTGGTCCTGGAAGCATCAACATTTCTAACATGCATACCAAAGACAACTCATCACAAGAAAAAGTAAAAGGAGTGATCCTCCGCGCAGATTAGACAATGAGGTATACAAGGAAATAGACATCCATCCACATTGTGCAAGTGAAGATCAAATGATATTCGCGTTCTAGTTTTTAGAAAAGCAGAAAGTATAATGTACACATCCAAACTGTAACCAGTTAAACAAAATCAACCAAAGTAAACTAGATCAACATACATGAACTATTAGCATTCACAATTTTTATCACAACCAAACAGAAACTGTTACCATCTTAGTCAGCACAGAAAGCTGCTCAGTTCAGTTCTATTCACCGCCAAGCTTCAGTCCTCTCTGTCATTGAATTTATACGGATCAAGTTGCTTATTCCTTTTGATTTACT
Organism: Solanum pennellii; assembly: GCF_001406875.1. Classification (NCBI taxonomy): domain Eukaryota; kingdom Viridiplantae; phylum Streptophyta; class Magnoliopsida; order Solanales; family Solanaceae; genus Solanum; species Solanum pennellii. The sequence continues at coordinate 62,992,029 of NC_028647.1, read as the reverse complement.
GTCATTTCCCAGAGATTGAACCACGGTTGACTCTAAATCAAGTTTCAGAACATCCTTTGTCTGATTAGAATCACTCGATTGGCCTATCCTTTGTGTGACCTCTTCAAGATTTAATGTCTTTGTCACACAGGCTTTTCTTGCCTTGGTATTAACATGAATAGGAGTTTCACAAGACACACTGTCATCGGATTCCTCTGAAGAAGTTGCATAACTAAGATATTCATCATCAGTGATGTTATCTACTCTATTAGATTCAGAAGCGCTGGCTGAATCAGGTTCTTCAACAGTGAACACCTGCTCAGTCAGTTCGTTTGATTCATTGGAGTTCTCCAGAGAGAATTGTGGTGGACTTTGATGACCATACTCATCAGGCCGGTCTAGGTTAGAGACAGAATCTGGTTCAACAAGGGAATCTTCTCTATCTTTTAAAGTCTTTTCGATGAGTGTCCTCAAGAAATTCATTACTTGAACAGCATACATCAGTGCAGTCAATGGATCTGCCATCTGCAAGGAAGAAGCTAAAAGTTACTCCATTATACTGATCCAGCCATTAGCGGGGAACAGGTTGGCAGATATCCACAGAATAAAACAGTTTATAGAAGGCAAATTTCAACTCATTCTCTATTTGTTCTTTTGCAATAAAGTCTCAGCTTATGGAAAGCAAATTGCCAAATGGATGTTTTACGCGAGTTTTGAGGAGAGGACCCCTCCTCCCTTTGTTAGTTATAATTTTGCTATTTTGTTCCTTCCTTTATTTTTTTCTTTTTGGGATGGGGAGTTGATGGTTTAATAAACAAAATTACGTCGACTACCAAGAGAAAATTCAAACGATGTATCTGAGAGACCAGTACCCCACCTGTGTCATATTAGGAGCAAACACCATTGCGACATTGCGCGAATTCATCTTGTTTCGGTGTTCCTCCAGGACAACATCAGCCATGAGATTGATAGCCCAATCCAGCAGAGCAGCTTCTGTCTGTGGCAGAAGTCTCACGAGTGCAGTACAGTCCTCTTCTGACTGGCATTGCATGACCTGCTCAGGAGAAAGGGTATCCAACACCCCACTTGGGAGTTCCCTGAACCAAGCCTGTTAAGTTACATGATGTCAGATGAAGGACAAACAAACCAAGAAAAGAAAAAGATCTAACAGAAGAAACATCCGAATTGTGGCAATGATGAAGCAGCACTCTAACAACACCATAGAAACCATGAAATGTAACTGCTGCATTTACAACAGAACATCAAAGGACATTTCTCACAAAATAACCATAAATGTCAAGGAGATAAAAGGAAGTTCTAATGGCAAGCCTGTGATGCCACAGTCACTTTAGTGAGAGAAACTTGCAACACAATCATAAGGTGAAATCATGTCCACCTTTTACTAATTAGGTGCATATTAAGAATTACAAGTGTCTAAATGCTTGCCTTCACTAATCCATCACATGATCAAGCAGCCAATTAGTAAAATATGAAAAGCAAATAAAAAGCTAAGATTTTTTTTTTATAAGAGGAGAAAAGTAATGACATTTTTATAAATTGACACCAATCCACTTTGGCCTCAGTTTTTCCTTCTCACTGCATATTTTTTTTATAGAACTCTAAAATATGATCCCTGATTATTTGTTGTCTCCCACCAGCTTCCCAGAGGTTGAAGGTTATCATTTTCTCGGTGAACCTCTGGCAAGCGTAGGCAATTTTGTGGAAAAGCAAAGTTGTGTCAATCATAATCAACACAAGGTTTCAGAACAGAAATCTAAATCTCTATACATTCATCAATTCTAGGATATGATCAAAAGTCACATGCCTTGACTTACCTGTGTATTGACAAACGGTCTGGAAAAGATCAGGATAGTATTTATAACCAACTTCACATTGACTATATCTCGGTACAAATAGCTCACCACCATTCTATTACAAAATCTAAAACAATGAGAAGCATGAGTTCCCAGCCTTGAGAACTTTAATAAACCGATCTCGTAGTCTACTATGGGGTACACCACAAAGGCTCACTATAAAAGTCCGCCCGCAGGACTATGTGATGAGCTGAGCTAATAATAAGTGGGTTAATAACCGCTCATACCTAAGAGGATTGGAAGTGTCATGCTTTTATGCACTGATGTGAGACACCCCCTGCCCCCCAGTTCTTTCCTACTCTCCACAGAATTACATGTCTATAAATTGTCTTCATGTCTTCTGTTTTGGAGTGGGTGCATATTTAACAAATAAAAGCCACATCAGGATCATCACTACTTTGCCAGGAGCGGATGTGCATTATATGCAACAAGTAGTATACATTTATAATAGTCTCAACCATGATCAGCAGCGTAATTTGAGCAAGGTCCCATATTATATGCTCTCAAATCGAAGCATTTCTTTTAATCATGAGTTTGTAATTTGTAGCACATAGCAGATTTACAAAAGCATGAATGAGATCTTATAAAGTGAGATGAATGCCTCTATCAACATTATTCAATGTGCATACAAAGGATGAAATATGTTGGAGAAGATTAATACAAAGAGTGTTGTTGAAGAGACATACCTTAATGAGACCTGCCAGACAATGTACATCAATGCCATCCGGAATTATTCCACGGTTTAATTGCTCCCTAACCAGCTCCTCCTCGCTGTTTTCAGCATTTATTCTGAAAATCCCTTCTGCCTGCTCACATAAAAACCAACTCGGATATAATAATCAACTTATAAGTGGCAGCACCTATCCTTGATTGTAAATGCCAGATTTTAAATATTCGAAAGACCGAGACAACACACAGTATGTACCTGTAGACCTCCTTGAGCATACAAACGCCTTTGCATTAGAAGTAGAATAGTTGGAACACTATTACCACGGGAGTCAAAAGACAATTGCATGGACTCCGTTGACACTCCAAATACAGTGGTACTACAGATGGATTATCAAAATTATTAGCACACCAAGATGCAATAATACTTCTAGAAGAGTCTAAATTTGCATCACATGTAATAGTAGTAATGTCATAACTAATTTTTACTAAAAATATTCTATCCTCAGAAAGTAAGTGACTTGTATACCAGAACAGTGCAGTTTTAGCAGTTCCGGGTTTTTTTTCCTTTTTAGCAATTTCTTTTCATGAAGATGCTTTTAAGAGATCCTAATAATTTTCAAGGTTTACAAGGGGTGTCCTTAAGGTCTAATAGCTGGAGCAGAATATGTTGGCACAAAATTAACCAAAATCTAAAAGCATTTAATGAACCCTGGATTACACTTTGTTTAAATCACTCAGGTCATACATCACATTGTCAATCTAACAAGATGATACAATATCTTCACCATAGTAGGATTCCAGTTCCACTGATATTGGATTAAAATCAAAACAGGGACAGTGAGTAAAACTTATAGAGAAGTTTTCTATATAATGAACTACAACAACATAGCCAGTGTAATCTTACAAGTGGGGTCTGAGGAGGGCAGTATGTAGCAAGCCTTACACCTACCTTGTGAAGAGAGAGAAGTTGTTTGAAATAGACCCTCGGTTCAAGTAAAACATATCAAAAGAAATCATGTATGTGAAGCTGCAATAGTGTTTTACCTGAGGGGTTTTGGAGCAAGGTGGGAGGATTTCCCATTCATTGTTTATATAAAATACGCTAGTGTTTTTCAATATTGAAGTGCATAAAGCCAACATTAAGGCAATAATGTATTTTCAACCAGTGACGCTATTAGAGATCAACTTAACCAAGTGAAGTCATCTAAGTGTGAGGAGTGGAGAACACTAAACAAGTTGCTCCTGTTCTGTTTTCAACTGCAAGATCTGGTTGATCTCAAAAACTTATACAAGTCTAATGTTAGACTTTTCATACAGAAGGATAATCAGTGCAGATTAAAAGAGTTCAAAAAGTTCAGTGAAGTGGCAGAAAAGGTACTTGGCAAAAGGGAGAAATGAGATGACCGATAAAACTAGAAAGGGTCCGATGGAACTTCTTGTTGGATGCAAATGACGAGATAAGAAGACTCATTCGCTAAACTGAAAAGAAGCCAAAACTCTTATGAAAGTGGGATGACTGTTGCTTGCACCTTCTAATGTGGTCCTTTATAATTGTGTCTAATCTAGTATTACCATATATCCATGTTTAACATGAGCATTTCAGTGACACTCATCTGGTAGATATATTGGACTTTCGCAACCTAACATTACTCCCACATAACATTAGATAAAGTTTGAATGATGTATCAAATGGAATCTGCCTGAATGGACAAATAACATAGAGCTTATCAAGTTAAAAGGTGTGCTGCATGGAAAATCAAAATGCACTCAAAACCATGTATAAATGCAGCATAAGGAAATAGAAGACTTCTTCAATCTCTATTAAATAGTAATAAGTAGTCCCTTATAAACTGAATTCCATTTAGAAAAGCAGTTCAGGTAAAATACTAAATACTACACAAACTCCATATTGAGGTGAGTTTGGATTTTCTATCAAACGTAAACAGTATACATAAAACTGGAAGTCATGAAACAGCAGAAAACACAACTATCCTCTTATAACTTTCAACACAAACCTAAGTTGTATTCAGAAAGAGGCTCTCCAGTAACTAACTATAAATTCTATCTATCTATCTATATATACTCCTCCAAAATTTCACAATGGCAATGAAAATAGGAAACAAATAGCATAATACTTAAGCATTTGACACATTAGCAAAATGATGAATCACTAAATCCTGTCAGCTCAAAGGATATCAAGACTACAATACCAAAACCAAAATGTTCACTATTTTGTGCACAACAATATAGATTAAAGCTCATCAAGAATCAAAAAGTTAACAATGTACCTAGCACTGGGGGCCCTTCTGGAAACTTCAGGCTCAAATTCAACAGGTAGACCCAAAAATCCATTGAACCTATCAAAGGTAACATGTGCAACATGACGCACATTAGTAGGCCATCCAATCTCCATTCCCCTACCACTACACAGATCTCCTCCTCCCCTATCCGTTTTGCAAGCTAACCAAAAACTCTTCCTAAACAATGTCACCAAAAGAGCCAATAAAGACAAATGATCCCTTTCTTGATTTCTCCCTTTTCCCCCTTCTTCTCCTTCTTCTTCTTCCCCTTCACCTATTTCTTCCTCAGAATCACAAACAGCAATCTCAGAACCCCCAATTTCTTCTACAAACAATGTCCCATTGTGGGTAGGTGTAGATATTGAAGGAGAGGAAGGGGAAGGAGAAGAAGAGTGGAGGACTTCTGTCATGGTTACCCTTTACACAAGACTATAAAAATGTACCAAGAATCCAATAAAAAAATGATTTTTTTTCCAGATTCTTGGATTGATATCTCAAGAATCAACAAACCCCAGTAAAGACTAATTCAAGAAAAATGGAAAAATGGGGTTAAAGATTGAATTTTTCTCAAGTTAAGAGATGTGGGACGTGAGAATCATGAACTCTAGCATATTGTTTATTGTTTTCTGAACAAGCCCTTTTAATGGCGCGTTGAAAAAGCAACAAAGACACAGTCTTTTTAACACTACATATAGAGAGATAAAAAAAGGAAAAATGCTTTGCTGTGAAGTTGGATTTCAAGATTATATTTGTTTATATTTTCTTCAAATTTCTTATATATATATATTTATAGATTCTTGATTTGGGGTTAGTGGGTGGGGGGTTCTTGAATCTGAATCAGTATACTCTGTTGGAGATGATGGAGGAAGAGGGTGGGGGTGGGGGTGGGGGGTGGAGAGGGGTATTTTTGGAATTTTAATTTTGCTTCTCACAATGGTGTCATCCTTGAATAGCCAATGGGGTGTTGCCAAGTAAGCATTTTAGCTCATTTTAGAGTTTTTGAGGAGAATATATATATACATATGATAGAGAAAAACAAAAACTTTACTTTAAAAAGCATTAAATATTAATTAACATTCAATGTTCATAATAAATTATAGTCAAATTTGTGTATTAATAGTTGATAATATAATGTTTATTTGTGAAATCAATTTTTCATATTATGTTTTATTATATTATTTATGTTTTTTTATAATTGTATTGTTAAAAAATTATTAAAATAAATCATATTATTATAAAAGAGATTTGAATGAACGTACAGTTATTATAGCCAAGTGTTTTTGTCTTTATAATTACAGTGTTTAGGGTTTATTTTTACGTACCTCAATCAATTCTATGGATGTCTGTTATTCTTTATCAACATAAATATCAAGTAAGCTTGTCCATATTTTGGTAAATATCAACAACAATAAAAAATTACCGAATAAATTGTTAACTTAAATCTGAACTCGAGGTCTTGACTATATCCTTAGATAAATATACTTAAACATATGAGGTTTACACTAAATTAAATCAATACATGCATCAAAATGTGTTTGCATGTAGCAAATATACTTATATTACTCAAATCATGATTAATTAGTATATATCTTTACTTATTAAAACATTTAATCAAAGATAAATTTGAATTGGTTTGATGTAAATAATCAATATGAATAAGTATTCATTAAATTGAAAAAAAAAATATCTTAAATACGAAGAATTGAGAAATATGAATTCACCGATCATAAATCTATTTGACTATCTCTAGATTAATAAATGGATCTCGAGAACCAAACTATCTCACAATTTTAATATAACTAGGAAACTTTTCTTAAATAACTCACTTATCACTTTAGCATGGTATACCTTATTAAAAATATAATTAATAATTTATTGATTAAAAAAGAAAGTTCATTAAAAAGTTTATATTATCTCTATAGAAAATAATCAATGCATAGTTATTTTTGTTGATCTTTTATAAATATATAATCATAATTCTTCCACTCAATTAATGATAATTATTAATCTCCAGCTTCAAACATCTATTTCACAATATAAGTTTTATTCCAAATAATTAAGACATGATGGTCTCATAACAACATAACAATTAATTTTTGTTCAAACATTATCCAAAATTTAATTATTATGTATCTTATAACCCAAGATTACTAACTTAGCTACTTTTTGAAGTTGCAAGTTAATAACTATTTTTTATAGCTTTTTTAAAGAAATGAAGAGTGACTTTCAAGTTTTGCATCATTTATACTTTTTTGAAACTTTTCTACATTTGGTGAAGTAACCATAGATTAATGTTTTCTTTTTTTTACTAAATCACAATTTTTTTTTTTTGGAGAAGATGTAATTTAATAGTTGGATAGCTCAATTTAAGTTTTGTTTATGTAAGATTTGAGCTTCATATATTTATATAGTAATATAGTAACATGTCCATTAAACTTTAAATATAAATCTGAATATTTATATCAAGATCTTAATATTAAAGAATAAATGGTGATAGTTATAAATATCGATTGGAGATAATGTCAAGGTCTGAATAATAGTTTGTGATGATAGTGGTAATCGATGGTGGCGTGCAATTAATAATTGTGATGGATGATATATAGTTATTGTTAATGACAATAATATATAAATAATAATGGTTAATGAATGTGGTGACTAATGATGAAAATCGAAGGTAATAGATGGAGATTAATTTAATTATAACTAGTATACTAACAACTGTTTATAGTAATTAATAATAATGATGGTTATGACTGAAAATTGCAATGATAATTAGTTATGATAAGTGGCAATGTCGATAGTTGATAACGCTAGACGATAACCATAGCAATGAACAAATAGAATATATTCATAAACTTTCATTTTTGTAAAGATCTTCAGTAAAAATATGAAAACTTTGTTAACTAAATAGTTGAATCATTTTTTAAAAAAGAAAAAATTAAAAGGAGTCATACTTGTCCTATACTATTGCTTTTTTAAAAAAAATCTCAGTATAGTTCGCAGTTTTTATAATCTTTATCTTTTGAATAAATACGTTAAATAACATGTCATGTTATATAGGGAAAATGGTCTGATATATCCTTCAACTTTGTAATTTGGAGCTGATATACCCCTCGTTATAAAAGTGGCTCATATATGCCTTTACCGTTATACAAACGGCTCACATATACCCCTGCCATTACAAAATGGCTCACATATACCCTTCATTTAACGGAAGTTAATAATTAGTTTAAAATTGGCTTAAGTCATCTGCAGCCACTCAAAGTTGTCCGCATAATTCATTTAGACACCTCAACTAATCCTTGTGCCAATTGAACACTTTATTTGTTCAAAAGTCATTCCTATTAGACACAAAATGCTGACATGGCAAAAAACGTGTAATTCACTTTCTTTGAGCGCGTGAATTTATTAAAAATAATATTTTTCCTTTTTTTTCTTAATTTATCCCGTAAGTTAATTTTAAAAAAAAATAATTAACAAAAAAGAAGGAGGATGGTTGTCTTCTTCCCTCTTTCTATCATATCATTCTTTCACCATTTTTATCTCTTTTTTTTTACACAGCACACCACACTCCCTCCACCTCTCTTTCTCTCACCCTCATTGTTCTTTCCTGCTTTCCTCTTTTTTCTTATATCGATTTTCGTCTCAAATATCTCGAAGAAGTTCCATTTACAATGATAAAAAAAATATGAATAGATTTTTTTGGGCAAAAGTCTGTTAATTTTTTTTCAATTCTAATAAATAATTTCTAATGTATAAAAGATGAAGACAATGAGTGAAAATTTTAATGCTATCGAAATGAAAGAGAATGCATATTTAGCTTCAATAGACAACAATGGTGTGTCATTGTAGCTCCATTGAAGAGAAGAAAGAGATGGAGCGATACCAACTCCATGGAAAATCAGAAATGGGTTTCTCAAGAAGGAGGAAGAAAGTGGGGAGGGTGGAGGCTTTAATTAAAAATATTTTTTTTTTAATTTTTTAAAATACTTTATGAATTAATTATATAGAGGTTTTAAAAAAATTAAATGTAATGCCACGTGTCATCATATTATTGGTAAAATTAATATGAATTCGCGTTTGAAATACACGCATTTTTGTTTTTCAATTGATTGTCAGTTTGTGTCAAATAGGTATAAATTTTTTAAGGTTTAGGTGTTCAATAGATACATTCCTTAGTTGAGGTGTCTAAGTGAAATATGAGGACAACTTTAAGTGGCTACAGATGACTTAGGCCTTTAAAATTTATATTTATTACTTCTAATTTTTTTTAAAAAATTATTTAGGGATATATATGATTCTTCTATCAAAGTTCAAGGTATATTTTAATTTTTTTCGTACATAAATTATTTTTTAACTTCTTTTATTATAACTATTTGAGTTTCTTATTCTTATTTTGTTTTTTTCTTTCATTCCTTAGTTTAAAAAAAAATTAAACTATTTTTTTTGTGTGTATTGTAATTTAATTTCGTATTCGAAGAAAAAATTTGGTCATCTACAATAAGTTTTACAAGAATATTAGTGAAACATAAATAAAATTTGATTATCAAAATAATAATTATAAATTAGTCGTTGAAACAAAAAAAGTCAAAAAAATATGTTTGACGAGGATTAAATTTACTCATATGGGATTATATTTTTTGAAAAAGAATAATAAAAATTTAAATTAAATTTTTTTTTTCATTTCCGTTAGAAGAAAAAGGTATATGTGAGCCATTTGTTTACAAGTAGGGGTATATATGAGCCACTTTCATAACAAGGGGTATATCAGCTCTAGATGACAAAGTTCAGAAATATATCAGACCATTTTCCCTATTATATAATAGCATACGATAAAAAAACACATAAAAATATAACAAACTCGACTAAAAAAAATATTAAAAAGGGATCAATTCATTGTTGTGGATGAACCCTCTATTATACTATCATCCATATATATTCTTAATATTATAACATCAAAATTTATATATGTCCTTAGCATCATAAATATCACTTAAATTATCCTTACTCCATAATCTCATTTAAACCAAAATAACATAACAACTCACTATAAAATGTCTTTTTTTTAAAAAAAAAATCACTATCCAAAACCACCAACACATCACACATAGAATTAACCTAAATGGATATACTTTTTAACAAAACGAATATTAAACCAAAAGAAAATTAAAGGATAAAAAAATATTTTTACTAATATTTTGGACTTTTGTTAACATGATTAAAATTATACATAAACCAAAAAAAAAAGAGAATAAGATAGACACGTGAAATGTGAGGAACAAAGACACTTGTGCTCCACGCGTTTCAAATTTGAAGATGACAATTTTTATCCTTTTATTATCTACACCACACGATAAATAATGACAAAAAATATTATAAAAATTTTATAAATGTAATAATTTAAGAACCAAAAATATTAAAATTCTTCAATAGTAACCAAAGTTTAAAAAAAAAAAAGAATGGCAACTGAAGAGGGAACAATCGAACCTTCAGCTCAACCGGCGCCGGCGCCGGATCCACCATCGGAGGAGGCGGTAGCTGCCGTTGTTGATGAAATATCTAAGGAAATCAAGGTAATAACCTTTTTTTTTTTCACTAAATATCTCATTCTATTTCGATTTGTTTGTTGTTTAGACTTGACATGAAATTTAAAAAATTAAAGTATTTATCGTACTTCGTAAACTGAAAAATTGTAACTAAATAGTTGCTAAATTCAATTAAACTCACTCAAATTTGACCTTAGTACGCAAATAATCACTTTTTAACTTTTTGAGTATCTATATCTAGACATCTCAACTCGTATGTTACAAGTGTTTAATTGTCAGTTGAAATCAAGACGTGCATATCAAAAATAATTTTAAATTTATTTGGTTTTTGTCATCTATAATTTTTGTAGGAGGAAAAGAAAGGAGAAGGAGGAGATCTGAAGGCAACCCTTTTGATATCAGGTGCTGTAGTAGCTGTGCTTGGTGCAATTTTTGCTATTTTTAAGAAGGTTAAAGGGTCTGCTTAAATTAATGCTACTAAATTATTTTTAATTTCCCAATTTGCAACTGCATTTTGTAATTCCTTTTCTGTAAAGACCCCTATTACTTTGAAGGGAAATAAATAAATTCCATTTGCTTTTATTATAATGTTCTGCCTGTAGCACATGCCTAATTTTTTTTTTTATCATAAAATCAGACCAACAAATAAGTAATGCAAAATTGCAGACGTGCAGACGATACCCTTGTAAAATATGTGTTTAGAGAAGTTGAGTTGTCTGACAAAGTCTAACACTAAGCTTTATTTTATGTCCATGTAAGTTGCAAAAAGGGATTATATTATGCACTAATGCTCAAAAAGATATCAGACTAAACAAAATCTATAGGAATAGACAACAATCAAAAAGCATATTTAAATAAAAACAAAGATCTGCACAAAGATAAGGTAGATAGAAGATCTCTGTTTAACGACTGATTCAACTTCGTCACTATCGTGTACCTTAGATACTATCGTGTACCTTAGAGACCGATTCACTCCGAATACTCAAAGGTGAAAACAAGAACAGGTACAACGGAAGACTACTAGACCAAATCACACTGACCATGGATGGAAGCAGATGACAGTAAAAAGAAACTACTACTATCGCGATAGGTCGAGATGAACTGCATTATTTCCATGGTATAAACAGGTAAAGGGGGGAAATATATGATAGAGGTAACAAACGAACCGAGGAAAACGAGGTGATCATGTCAACGAAGCAACACACATAGAGCGTCATCCAGTTCAGCAGTTGTAAAATGTACGCCCAGTTCTGGAGATTTTTGTACATCCAGCTGGTGGAAAACCATACAGAAGGAAAAGAGATTAGGGTACTGTTTACGAAACACGAGTTTGCTTTATTTTTTGGTCTTTTATAGAGTTCGCTTATTAAGAGATACTTCAATCCTGTACTTCTTCCGTCTTCTTGTCCTTTGACATTAGGTACCAACCCAAAGCACCAACACCAGTGATCAGTCCAGCTAGAACACCATAGTTGCGGTATTTGTCATCTGATACTCTGGATGTTGAAGAGGCCTGGGCACTCGATGCAGCATCAGGTACTGACCCTGAGCCACCTGCAGCTTGTTCTCCTGGCTTGGGACCCTGAGGAATATTAATCACAACAGCAGAAATTTCAAGGGGTCAAAAGGCACTCAAGCGGAGAAAATTCAAGAGACGCAACACAGCCCCCAGGCAGTTTTTTTTTTTTAACTGTGAAGTGCATTAAGCTAAGAACTTTTTAACGCTTGGCCTGGTTTAATATCGAAAATCATTTAACTAACGAGGGTCAACGTTAGAGTTATATCTTGGTTGCTGAATTGAGTGTTTTATTTCATTATCCAACCTTATGTAAGTTAAATTTCTGAAGGTGATGAGCCCACTTCTGTTTCAACTAGAGTCAGTTCAATGCTCATAAGAATTTTGAACATGTCAAGAGTTTTGACCCAGTTCCAAACTGGATAATTTCAAGAGAATCTTGAAATGATGGGTTCAATGCATATAAGCAGTCAGTAACCTCTCCAAGCTATTACCAGAATCCCCAACCTGTCTGAATGAGATGGCGACAACCTTAAAGACAAAGAGGCAATAACTGTTGAAGGGTATCTCATATCAACACATAAAATGGTAGGGAGGAGAGTATGACAAGCAACAATCTATTCTCACGTGGCAACTTATTACTAACTCAGTAGACTTCCTTTATGATATACAAAATGGGATCAGCAAAAACGCCAATTAATTTTCAGTAAGCCCTAGTCTTAACCCTATATATATATATATTGAAAATTCCCATACCTGGCGAGCAAGCTTCTCCAGCTTCTCTTTCTCCATTTTCTGTAAAGTGAAAAATTAACATTTAGATAAGCTAGAAAGCAGACTTGACGCAACATATCTCATGACTGAAACTTCAGAAATCAGAACTAAGTGTCCACTTAAACTTACAACTTATGATCCCAAAAACAGCAAAAGCGCAAAATAATCATAAAAGAATAGCCAATTTTTACTATAATAGAATTGCCCCAGGACCCTCAAGAAAGAAGGTATACATACTACATGCAAATGCCAAGTGAGCAAAATGAGATCATGAGAAAAATGGAACATCAAAAAGAAAGCAAAACCAGGATCCGGTGGTTTTACCCTGTGCACACCCAAAGGGTAGCGGCTGTGGGTTTCCCTTGTCATAAAAAAAAAAAAAAAAAAAAGCAAAACCAGGATCCATTTTGCTAAAAAGAGATAATACACTAACATAATGCAAAATAATTTTCTGGGACTACCAAAATGAAACGAATACCATTGCAGTAACTATACAAGACAGGTAAGTTGCAGATCACAACTAAAGAGTTACCTTGATGTAGACATTTTCAGCAGCTTTTTCCTCCTCACTTAGTACCTTGCCACTGCTAGAGAGCCTACGAGAAACATATCTGAAAGCATTTCTGGCTGCCATCTCAAGTTTCTTCTCAAATACTCCTGTCATTAACAAATCAAGCTACATTCAAATCAAATGGATATTAATGCATTTGAAGATCTAGAAACCATACATCCAATTAGGGTTAATTCCAGTCGAAATTTCTGCAATTATCAACCAGTCACTTGCAATAAGAAAAATCAAATTTACGGGACAGCTAAGCCAGAGAAATAAATGTGCAGCCAAAGAACTGAGATAATGCTAATTCCCTATCTATTCATACAGAATTGATGACACAGAGAGATGGACCTACAGGATGTAGCCCTATCACAGCGAAACTGCATGTTCTTTCAAATAGCCTTATCAGAACAAAAACAGAATGTCAGACACCCATTCCTACACAACAGCTAGTACAAATCCTGTTTCAAAAATCTATTTTAACAACACAAACGACCATAGTATTCAACACATATTTGACATATACTAATTCCAGATGGTCAAATGTGCAAAGGAGAACACATTTGTTACCACACTGATGATAATATTGTAATCATCAAAACCACTAACGACTGAAACTGACAAATACTTAGCATTCTGTTATCCTTACACATAGAAACCTCCAAAAGAATTACATTGTTTTGTGCACTTATAATAACATAGTATGTATCTAACCAGCAGGAGAAACAATAAGCATATAAACGGGGAAAAAAACCAATGCAGATTCATACAGCATAGAAACATCTCATGAATTGTCAAACTGACAAATATCTAGCATTACTATTATCTTTGCACTTATTAACTCCAAGAAATTACACTGCTTTATGAAGCTATAATAACATTGTATGAATCTGACCATCTGGAAGAACCAACCAACGAGCATAAATTTAGAAAATATCAATGCAATATTTGATTTATACAGCATAGGGATATCTCAGAAATTGTCAAACCAACAAACACCAAGCATTCTCTTTCATTGCACTAAAAAACTTTCAAAATTTCAGACTGTTTTATGAAGCTATAATAACAGAGGGTGAATCTAACCATCTGGAAGAACCAATAAGCATGCAAACAGAAATAATCAATGCAATATTGAAGGGTTTCCAGAAAGAAAATCTTCACACAGCATAGTACTCATCAGTATTTGGCATATACTAACTCAAATTGTGCAAAGGAGATCCCAAATTGTACCACACTGACAATAATTATTGTTATCAGCAAAATAACCATTTCAAACTGACAAATATCGGAATACTTATTATTCCATTACCCTTGCACATAAAACTTACAGAAAATTATGCACCTATAGTAACAGAGTATGTATCTAACCATATAAACAGAGAAAAACAACGCAATATCTGATTCATAGTTTCATACCCCATTAAAACAGCTCAGAATTTGTCACACTGACAAATAACTAACATTCTATTACCCTTGCACTTATAAAGTTCCAAATATTTACTGTTTCATGCTGCTATAGTAACACAGAATGTATCTACAATTTTGGAAGAACCAATAAGCATTCTATTATCCTTGCACTTAAAAACTCAATGATATCTGAAGGATTTACAGAAATGAAATCTTCAAGACAACAAATACCTAGCATTCTATTATCCTTTCACTTTAACAACTCAAAAAATTTACGCTGTTTGATACTAATCTGGAAGAAGTAATGAGTGTATAAACATTAAGAAATAAAGTCAATAATATCTGAAGGATTATATAAATGAAATCTTCAAACGGCATAGAAGCAGCTCGCAAATTGTCAAACCGACAAATACCTAGCATTCTATTATCCTTGCAGTTAAAACTCAAAATATTTACACTGTTTAATGCTCATCTAGAAGAACTAAAAAGCATATAATCAGCTCACCGAAAGTCAAACCGAAAAATTCTTGCTCTCTAAACTTCCAAAAAATTAACATTGTTTAATACTCATCTAGAAGAACTAATAAGCATCAATAATATCTGAAGGATTTACAGAAATGGAATCTTCAGAGTACAGACAGCATAGGAGCAGCTCACAAATTACCTAGCATTCTATTATCCTTGGAATTAAAAACTCAAAATATTTACACTGTTTAGTGCTCATCTGGAAGAACTAATAAAAGCATTTAATCAGCTCACGATAGTCAAATCAACAAATCCTTGCACTCAAAACTTCCAAAATTTATACAGTTTAATGCTAATCCTGAAGAACTAATAAGCATATAATCAATGATATATGAGGGATTTGCATAAATGAAATCTTCAAAGGCACAAACTCATAAATACCTAGCATTCTATTATCCTTGCACTTAAAATATCAAAATATTCACTCTGTTTAATGCTCAGTTGGAAGAACAAATAAGAGTATACTATCAGCTCATGTATTCAAATCGACAAAATCCTTGCATTCAAAAAAAATTTAAACTGTTTAAGCTCATCTGTACGAACTAATAAGCATATAATCAATGATATATGAGGGATTTACATAAATGAAATCTTCAAAGGCATTGAAGCAGCTCACGAATATCAAACTGAAAAAATACCTAACATCCTTTTATCCTTGCACTTAAAAATTCAAAATATTTACACTGTCTAATGCTCATCTGGAAGAACTAATAAAAGCATTAATCAGCTCACGAAAAGTCAAACTGACAAATCCTTGCATTCAAAATTTTTGCACGGTTTAATGCTCATCTGGACAAACTAATAAGCATAAAATAAATGATATATTAAAGACTTACATAAATGAAATCTTCAGCTCACGAATGTCAAACTGACAAAATACCTAGCATTCTATTATCCTTGGACTTAAAAAAAACAAAATATTCACACTGTTTAATGCTCATCTGGACGAACAAATAAGAGCATAGCATCAGCTCACGAATAGTCAAACCGAAAAAATCCTAGAACACTGTTCGGTGTTCATCTGGATGGAACTAATAAGCATAAAAATCAATAATATATGAAGGATTTACATAAATGAAACCTTCAAAGGCATGGAAGCAGCTCACGAATGTCAAACTGACAAATTACCTAGCATTCTATTATCCTTGCACTTCAATATTCAAAAATTCACACGGTTTAATGCTCATCTGGACGAACTAATAAGCATAAAATCAATAATATATGAAGGATTTTACATAAATGAAATCTTCAAAGACATGGAAGCAGCTCACGAATGTCAAACTGACAAATTACCTAGCATTCTATTATCCTTACACTTCAATATGCAAAAATTCACACTGTTTAATGCTCATCTGGACGAACTAATAAGCATAAAATTAATAATATATGAAGGATTTTACATAAATGAAATCTTCAAAGGCATGGAAGCAGCTCACGAATGTCAAACTGACAAATTACCTAGCATTCAATTATCCTTACACTTCAATATTCAAAAATTCACACTGGTTAATGCTCATCTGGACGAACTAATAAGCATAAAATCAATAATATATGAAGGATTTTACATAAATGAGATCTTCAAAGGCATGGAAGCAGCTCACGAATGTCAAACTGACAAATTACCTAGCATTCTATTATCCTTACACTTCAATATTCAAAAATTCACACTGTTTAATGCTCATCTGGACGAACTAATAAGCATAAAATCAATAATATACGAAGGATTTTACATAAATGAAATCTTTAAAGGCATGGAAGCAGCTCACGAATGTCAAACTGACAAATTACCTAGCATTCAATTATCCTTACACTTCAATATTCAAAAATTCACACTGGTTAATGCTCATCTGGACGAACTAATAAGCATAAAATCAATAATATATGAAGGATTTTACATAAATGAGATCTTCAAAGGCATGGAAGCAGCTCACGAATGTCAAACTGACAAATTACCTAGCATTCTATTATCCTTACACTTCAATATTCAAAAATTCACACTGTTTAATGCTCATCTGGACGAACTAATAAGCATAAAATCAATAATATACGAAGGATTTTACATAAATGAAATCTTTAAAGGCATGGAAGCAGCTCACGAATGTCAAACTGACAAATTACCTAGCATTCAATTATCCTTACACTTCAATATTCAAAAATTCACACTGGTTAATGCTCATCTGGACGAACTAATAAGCATAAAATCAATAATATATGAAGGATTTTACATAAATGAGATCTTCAAAGGCATGGAAGCAGCTCACGAATGTCAAACTGACAAATTACCTAGCATTCTATTATCCTTACACTTCAATATTCAAAAATTCACACTGTTTAATGCTCATCTGGACGAACTAATAAGCATAAAATCAATAATATACGAAGGATTTTACATAAATGAAATCTTTAAAGGCATGGAAGCAGCTCACGAATGTCAAACTGACAAATTACCTAGCATTCAATTATCCTTACACTTCAATATTCAAAAATTCACACTGGTTAATGCTCATCTGGACGAACTAATAAGCATAAAATCAATAATATATGAAGGATTTTACATAAATGAGATCTTCAAAGGCATGGAAGCAGCTCACGAATGTCAAACTGACAAATTACCTAGCATTCTATTATCCTTACACTTCAATATTCAAAAATTCACACTGTTTAATGCTCATCTGGACGAACTAATAAGCATAAAATCAATAATATACGAAGGATTTTACATAAATGAAATCTTTAAAGGCATGGAAGCAGCTCACGAATGTCAAACTGACAAATTACCTAGCATTCAATTATCCTTACACTTCAATATTCAAAAATTCACACTGGTTAATGCTCATCTGGACGAACTAATAAGCATAAAATCAATAATATATGAAGGATTTTACATAAATGAGATCTTCAAAGGCATGGAAGCAGCTCACGAATGTCAAACTGACAAATTACCTAGCATTCAATTATCCTTACACTTCAATATTCAAAAATTCACACTGGTTAATGCTCATCTGGACGAACTAATAAGCATAAAATCAATAATATATGAAGGATTTTACATAAATGAGATCTTCAAAGGCATGGAAGCAGCTCACGAATGTCAAACTGACAAATTACCTAGCATTCAATTATCCTTACACTTCAATATTCAAAAATTCACACTGGTTAATGCTCATCTGGACGAACTAATAAGCATAAAATCAATAATATATGAAGGATTTTACATAAATGAGATCTTCAAAGGCATGGAAGCAGCTCACGAATGTCAAACTGACAAATTACCTAGCATTCTATTATCCTTACACTTCAATATTCAAAAATTCACACTGTTTAATGCTCATCTGGACGAACTAATAAGCATAAAATCAATAATATACGAAGGATTTTACATAAATGAAATCTTTAAAGGCATGGAAGCAGCTCACGAATGTCAAACTGACAAATTACCTAGCATTCTATTATCCTTACACTTCAATATTCAAATAACACTGTTTATGCTCATCTTGAAGAACAAATCAGCATATAATGATATACAGAAATTCAAATCCTCAAACGGCATAAAAACAGCTGAAAAACTGTCAAAACTCTACCGGCCAACCGCATCAAGTAATCGAACTACCGTGATGAAACTCAATCAAAATGAAACCCTAACAATACGCCAACATACAGCCATTTTACGTTGCATAAAAGCACAGTAATAGAGAGAGAGAGGAGAAGTTTTCTCACCTCTGTTGTTTCGGTGTGTAAATCGCAAATGACGCTTTGCTTGCCTGTAGGGGATCTTTTTTGCCCACAAGACAGCATTTCTAGTAGATTTTATTATGTGGGCCGTGATATCCAATGGATCAGGCCCACATTGTAGCTTGGGCCTTGAGAACTTTATTTGTTGTTTTTTTTTTAAAAAAAAAAGGGAATTTTTCGCAAATAGCCATTATAATAACTTAATTATCATAGTTATATTTTGTATATTTACGGGGTGTAGCTACAGTTTAAGCTATTTTTTTTTGTATAATTAGCAATTGAGTTTGTATAATTCGTAGGTACTTTTGTATAATTGAGTTATTTTTGTATAAACTCAAAATAACAAATTTATACAAACATATGAACATTAATCAACTATACAAATTATATTATACTTATACAAATGTTCGCATTATACAAACTAAAACACTAAGTCGCGTAATTATAGCTAAAAGTAGGTCGAGAATTGTAATTAATGTAAATTGTAGCATGTTAAGAAAGTAACTCCGTATAAAAAAAATAATTAACTAATATATATTTATTGAATTGTGTAATTTTTTCCTTTAAAAAATTATTGAATATAGGAGTATATTTTCGTATTATAATATTTCACAAACTATACTCAACTTTAATTTTGAAGGAACTTTTTTCCTACTATATATAAATTTGATTGTTAAATAACCAAAAAAAAGATAACGATTTACTTTATTTTAAGAGCAAGGGTAAAATATGTAGTTTTGTGATTTAAATAATTGTGTAAGCCTATATACAATAACAATAACATATTTAGTGAAATCCACTAAGTAGGGTATAAACATACATGTAAAAATGGAAAAAACTTTTTTCTCATATAACAAGTTTGTATTAAAATAACCTCCACGTGATATACTTTGAAAAAGATAAATAACCAACATGGATTGTGCTGAACTGGTGGGATTGCTTCACCCTTAACCAGAGTTTCGGGTTCGAGCCCTGGGTATGGAGAAAATCCCCTTCGAGCTCGTTACACGATGCTTATCTAGTGTGATTTATCGTTTATATTAAATCAGACGTGGACTTTCTCTAAGTTAGAATCCGACGTGTCAAATGACCATTGGCTCATTACATGTGTAACCTAAAAATGAAATTCAAAAAACCCTTCAGACTAAAATACACCTGCAGTGCGTACGCCCTTATCCTACACCCATCTTCTTCACACAAAAACAAAACCTCAAAAAAACCCAAATATTATTTTTTTTCTCACTGTCACAGCTCTAATCTCACGCGCTAATGGCGGTGCGTGCAACGGTTACTCGGTTTCCGATTGACGTAGAGTCACTAATGGACTCAGGGCTACCGTGGGGTGTAACAGTTTCACCGTTTGCTGCAAAGGATGAGAATGGGAATCCACCGGTTTATGGATCGGAAGGTCACTTGCTACCGCGATGTGAGAATTGTTGGGCTTACTATAATACATACTGTGAGCAAGAGCAATGGGCTTGGACTTGTTCCCTTTGTGGTACACTTAATGGACTATCTTCTCAGTCTGTCAGTCGTTATTCTCAACCTGAATCTTGCCCGGAGAATATGTCTTCGTTTATTGACCTTGAATTGCCCAGTAAGTGTGTAATTTAGACACCCTTTACTGTAAATCTGGCTTTTGGGTATTTTTTGTATTTGAAAACACCCTTTTATGTAATTTTGGAAATTCAAATGTATCCATTTGATGTGAATTTTTGTATTTGAAAACACCTTTTGTCTTATTTTGAGAATTCAGATGCACCCTTTTGAATTTTGTTTGTTTTTTGATGGTGGTGCAGTGGAAGAATCTGAGGAAATGCAGGCACGGCCTGTTTATGTAGCAGCTGTTGATCTTGCTTGTAAGTTTCTGGGTTATTATTTTTGCTTTGATTTGATGTAGTACTATTACATTGTTTCCTTTTGAGAATCAAAGAAGTCTTTCTGAGTTTGAGTTTTGCTGAATTTTTGTTTATCGATTGATAATTTGCTGAAATGTTTTATTTTAAGTTCAAAATGTGGTCTGTGGTACTATTCTGTGAAGTTTCCAAGTATAAAACTTTTATTTTGAAAAAGAAGTCAAGGTATTGACTGGTCGAAAACAACCAAAACTCAGTTGGTTTGTTGAGTTTATGGGAATGGAGGTGCTGTGCCTTGTTGAGTTTTTAAAGAGAATTTGAAGTGCTGTGACTTTTTAGGAGTTCGTAAAGGATGGATGCCATATCTTAACATTGAAGAATCCTAGAGACAAGATACTTGCAAGCATTTCTCCAAAGGTTTTATGCTATATTTTTATTGATGAAAACATAGGTGAAGCTAAAATCTTAACTAAGAATTTATCACTAATTTTTATTTGGCAAACTAGTTTGTTATGATGTGAGTGTCTCTCACACATCTTTATATGTTAGTATTGGTGCTTCTAAGACACAGTAGTTAACATTCATTATAATTGGGTAAGAAACCTGTATTGGCTTGTATACTTTTCATGAATAACCTTTGCTCCTACCAAGGATGTCTCACTTGTCATATTATTACATCTCAAATGTTCACTTTTATCATGTGGAGAACTTTCCATTGCTATCAGTTTACCTATTAGATGTTATACATCAAAAATTGGCTAGACCTCCTTTTTTTCTCTTTCCAAATTCAAACTTACAAAAATAACTATTTTACTTAGGTTCAGTTAATTTTAGGAATCACCTAGCATAAGAGTATTTATTTCATAGCTTTATCAAGAAAAAGGTATTCATTTGGTATAGCTGTTTGGTTATTAGCTTTTTTATTGAATACCATATCCAAGTCATGTGGAAGAATGTCATATCATTATTATGGATAAAACATGTTCATTTGTGCACATTGTTAAACTCAAAGTCTGGTCCAGCAATTTTTGAAACCACACAATGTTAAGTGCTCATTAATACCTGTTTGTTATTGGCTTATTTGTTGAATATCATATTTCTGTCATGTGGACGAATGTAATATCACTCGATTATCATGCATGGATCAAGTGCTTTATTCTCAAAGTTTTGTTATAAATTATCTCAATACTTGTTTGATTTGCCTTTGGTCTTGACGTGCTCAGTTAATTTCCTGAAAGAACTTAAAAGCTCGGTGATGACTGTTCAATCAGAAATTTTGTTAGAGATTCTTGTTTCAGTGTGTAAGTCAAAATTGTTGAAACTCATGTTAAAGAAAAAGGTAAAAATAGTTGAAACTGGATCGTAGTCTCAAAGCACACTCAGGCACATATAATATTTGCATATTTGTGTATACACCATCATAGTTAATTTTTTTTTGACATCAATCTTCACTTTGCGTACTGTATTTCTGCTGATCATTTAGAGCTATCTTAGGTTTTACAGTAAGAACTGATGTATTTTGTGGTAAGAAGATATGTAGAATAATTGCTATTATGAATTAACTGGTGTTAAGTTCTGATGCAGCATCCGAGGAGTTTTTGGAACTTGTTAAAAGTGCCCTTTTAGCTGCTTTAGAAGGTTGGTTATTGATGAATCTTTTGTATATAAGTTTATACTCTGTACTGGAGGGAATTTAAAATTTTGTTTTCTTTTGTCTTTTTATCAAGCTCTTGGGCCTGGATCACTATTTGGCTTGGCCACATTCAGCCATAAAATAGGTTTATATGATGTTCAAGGCCCCATTCCAGTGGTGAAGAATGTTTTCATTCCTCATGATTCTGATGGTACCTTGTCTATGGAACTTCAGGATATCATGCCCCTATCTTCATTCTTAGCTCCAGTACGTTTGTTTAATTTCTTTGCCAATGCTTTTCTTTTTCTAAGTTGGAGTGTGAAGGTGTTCCCTTTTTCAATGTCAAAATGGATGAGCATGCACTAGCCCTAAATCAGTGATTTATTGTAGGTGGATACTTGTAAGGACCGCATAGCGTCAGCACTTGAAACATTGAGGCCAACAACTTCATGGGAAAGGACATCAGGTGCAGGTCAAGGGCTAGATGGAGCTTTCCTGGGTGGAAGGGGTTTTGGATCTGCAATGGAAGCCCTTTTCAATTATATTGGATCAGAATATGGAAATACATTTGCATTAGGTATGACAATTTCACACTTCTGTCTTTGTGTCAGTTACAATGAATGATTCTTTCTTTGTGTCAGTTACAATGAATGATGCACCTCTAGTTAGGTTGGTTTCTGTTACCGTTTGGATCAACCTTTTTCCAATGTGGACAGCTGCAATATGAGAATATTTCCCCTAAATTAGTAGTTCCATAGTATCTTGCCCAAAGATATAATACTCAGTGTCTTTGTTGTTCTTTCCCCAATTGGAATGCAGCTAGAGTTTTTGCTTTTCTTTCGGGTGCTCCTGATATTGGAGCTGGCCAACTAGATACAAGACGATATGGAGAGCAGTACGCTAGTAGACGAGAGGATGCAGATCGAGCTTTACTTCCCGAACAAACTCCGTTCTATAAAGATCTGGTACTAGCATAGTTTGTGACTTATTTATTTTAGCTAATTTACATTTGAACATCAAGCATTAAAATATATTTCAATAGGCTGCCGTGGCTGTGCAATCAGGTGTTTGTGTAGACATATTTGCTGTGACAAATGAGTATACTGACTTGGCATCATTGAAGTTTCTGAGTATTGAGAGTGGAGGCTCCTTATTTTTGTATACGAGCACTGATGACTCCACACTTCCTCAAGATATGTGAGTATGCTACTTGCTATTGCTATGAATATGTAATGTAGGTGAATTTTGTAATCTAATTCATTCCTTAAGTCTGACCGCTCCCTCCACCACCCAAAAAGAAAAGGAAAAGGAATCCCACCGCCACAACACATCCCTCAAGTTTTTAGAACTGTACTCAAAAACCCCTTGATTAACTTTTCTCTCTCTTTTTGATGGACACACTGATTGCTTGTAATGAAAGTGTCCGGCTGACCATAAAATCTAACGCAAAAAGTAGCGCTGTGGCTTTGTTTCACAGAGACAATATGCAGAATATCCAGTTGGGTGTTTCTTCTTGCCGAACAAGCTTTCTTGGTTTTAACTTTCACCAATATGCACACTTACATTTCCCCTTGCTAATTTATGGATGCATCAACTAGGGATTCATATGAGAAGGTTCAATTGTGTGCCAACCTCTCTCATAGGATAGCTCAACTTAGGGCATGAAATCCTAAGACCCTTCTTGATTTTAGCTTTTCCCCGTGATTGCACATTCATTTTACTTCAAAGAGGACTCCTGAATAACGACATGCTGGTAATTGCTTAAGTTGGATTTGCTTTTCAGGAAGCTACTGCGGTAATCTAGGGATGTGTCATATTTCTAGCTTTTTATTGTGGTTATTATTTTTTACTTGATCTTATAAGGATGGTACCCTGTGCTGCTCCTGGAGTTTTTTCGTCTTTTCTCTTTATTGAGTGGCTATATTTTTCTTCTAATAGGTGTTCTTTTATGGCAAGGAAAACAGGCATCTGGCTTTTGGTTTAGCCAACTCAGAATACGTTTTCACTCTTTAACAGTTTCTTTCTCTTTCTTGTGTTGGGGATTAGTGGATAATTTTTTTATGACATATCTTTTCAGTTTTAGTGGGTGCTTAGTACACCGAGCTGCCCTTTTCTTTTTATCTGACTTCCAGTTATAGTGTTTTTCTACATGTCCCCCCCAGGATTTCAGATGGTGAATTGGTGATTTTTATATGTAAATAATAGATGACTGTTTGTTTGGGAAACATAAATCCTCAAATTTAAATCAGATATGTATGTAACAGCTAAAGTAAAGAAAAATAAACAAAAGAGAAAGCAGGAGAGCAGTTTCTGAGAACTCGGTGTTTTTGAAATATATTTCGTGTTAAGTTTTGCGAATCTGAGGGGTTTCGTTAATGGGATGTTGATATGAAGGATGTAAGTAAGCCTTAGGTGATGCCTGAAGGATTAGTTGGTCGAAGACTTGTCATTGACGGGTCATTTATTGAGTAAATGACTGGTTGTTAGCAGTATACAAATTTACACATTAGTAAGAATCATTTTTTTTGTTTCCTGAGGTTACATTGATCTGTTTACATAACACTAGAATGATATTCTGACAGGTACCGCATGTTAAGTCGACCATATGCTTTTAATTGTGTCCTAAGGCTGAGGACTTCGTCTGAATTCCAGCAGAGTCATTCTGTAAGATTTCTTCTAGTTTTTTTTTTCCCACCGGTTCTTATTCTACTATCTTAATTGGCTCATAAGACTTGCACTATTTCCCAACAGTATGGGCATTTCTTCCCAGATCCACAATATGAAAATGTCCAACACATAATTTGTTGTGATTCTTTCGCGACATATGCCTATGATTTTGAGTTTGTGAATAATGCTGGATTTTCCAGGTAATACATCTTCTACTTCTTGTCTCCTTTTCCAAATTAAGTTTTATGCTCATTGTTTTATTTCACACAAAGATTACATGGAACTATGTTTGGCTAGAGAATTGATACTTCATCTCTTTGCATTAGAAACCACATTTGATTAAAGTAGTGCTATTGGCCCCTTTAGCGAAGCTGTATGTTGGCCTTACTGACATTTTTGAAGTATTGTTTTCTCCATTCCAATATCTCTTGACACTTCTCATTTTGGTACATTTTTGAACGTTTGACATGGTCCTAAAAGAACATTGTGTATATAACTTAGACTAGTTCGACAAATTATATTCACTAACAATTTAAATTCAATATAGGATGTAAGGTTCTCTCATAAACCAGACTCTGTGTTTTGGAAAAAAGTAATAAATTTTATTAAATATATGGGCACAAAACCACTTGTATCAAGAAGTATACCAAAAGTAGGAAACTTAGAAAAAGATATGTTTTTCTATGTCTGACACACAATCTTTTAACAAAAGGAATCTCATGGGTGCACCAAAAGAAGATACTCCCCTGTTCCTTTCTATTTGTCATGGTTTCCTTTTTAGAATCAAACGATAAGAAGTTAAGAACTTTGACTAACATTTTAAATGTATTTTTTCATCATATGATATCAAAAAAATTGCAATCTATAGTATTTCTTGCAGTGTTATTGAATATGTAAATTTTTAGTTTAAAATATTGAATCAAGTTAACTTAATTTAGCATTGAAAATTAGCCAAATTAACTTTTGAAAAACGCAACATGACAACTAAAAGGAGAAGGGAGTACATGATAAGAGGCTGTTCCTCAATTGTACAAAGTTCATCTCTATACTTTCAACAACTCTGCTATTTCTTCCCTCCAAAGAATCCACTAAGTGTGGAACAGCGTTCCATGCCTTGTGCCTCCACATTCACCTACCTTAATCCCAACTGACCAATATATGTTGTGATATTATACATGTTGAACACTGTTACCTTTGTCAAAAATAAATAAAAATTATACATGTTGAACATCTGATGCAGTCGCAGACTATCACAATTTGGAGGATTACCGAGCTGGAAGAGAGTAGATAAAAGATGTAGAAGACTGTTCTTAAAAAATCATTACAAACCATCAAAATCTCTTCCTTTTTTTTGGTTGTAAAGGAATTATTTGTTGCATAGATTAGGGAAGTCTGAAATATACATGTATTAGATTTATGTATAGCAGAACCATCTTCATGTGTTAATAAAGTTATCTGATTAAAATAAGTTTGGTAGATTCATACTGATAACTATATCATTTACGAAGTTCATTTATTTTCTTTATTTTCTGCTCTGGGCCAATTTCTTTATGTGTTCCACTGCATCTTGTAAGCATTATTTTTGCCAATGTCAGTGAAAATCATTTGTGTGAGCTAGAATTTTTACGAATAATACAAGAATGGTTTTTCTTCTGCAGGCATACTTCAGAATTGCCTATGCTGCAAATTGCTTTTCAGTATACTGTTGTTGTCCCACCAGATGAACTAGCGAATGCAGGATCAAATACTACAACAAGGTAACAGTGTTCTTACTAGAGGCCTTTTGCTGCTTTACTACTTTTCAGGTAGCAGTGACCATCAACTAATATGTTTCTTATATAAATATGAGTATTGATTCTCACCTAGTAGAACTCAAAAAAACAAGAACCATAAAGTATGTCATTATATTAGACAAGTGGCTGGGCAGAAGTTTGGTTCTAGTTCGCCCTTGGTGGTTGGTGCTTAAATGTTTTAGCAGTGTATATTTGAAGAGCCACCTATTATATATGGTGTTTGGTACCTCTTTGTTCCCAATTTAAAAGTTGATTCAATTTAGAATTTTGCAAGTGAACTAAGTACTTACGACAGCAAATGGATGGTGGTTATAGAAGTAGAGAATTCTGGAATTGATGTTTGTCTGAATTGCAGTTGGATCTGGCCATTTCTTAGTTATGTTGCATTACTGTAGTTTCTCTTTACTTTCTTTTTCTTCTTTAATTCTAAAGCATTTTCTATAATTTGTAGTTCTCTAGCTTTGAGCCAGGAAAAACTCCTTTTGCTGTTCTTTTTCTGATGGATACCCTTTGAATCATCTTCTATTAGATATGCTCTAAGCAGTGGATGTGTTGTGCAGAGCAAAGCATTCTCTCAAAAAGAGATTAAGGATTCGAACTCTTCAGTTTGGAGTAGGTCATAGCATAAATGAGATTTATGACTGTGTTGATTCTGAAGTGGTGCTTTCATTACTTGTCCACAAGGTATGTCTTACTTGGCTTCATGTTTCTCTTCAACGCAAATTCATCAGGGCTATTAACTGGACTATCTGATCTGTAGAAGTGAAGATACAGCAACTTATGATGAACTTGCTGCACTTTGGTAGTTTACCTATATGCATTATCTGAAAACCTCACTAACTGTTTGATCAGTTGGAAACTAGACTTCAAGAGTTCAATTTGTCTTACCAATATTACAACAAAATTCGATCTAGATTATACCTATTAATGCATTGATATCACAATCTGGCAGACTGATTACAAACTTCACAAAAAATTTCTTTTCTGTCATAGGAAAAAATATGATAAAATGAGAGTTACTCTTTTAAAATGAGAGGAACTCTTGAAATGCCTCAAATCAAGTTGTAAGCTAAAACTATTTGGTAGAGTATTGGATATATCTGTCTAAGATCAAACATATCATGTCTTTCCTTGTTTGGTTTATATACTACAGTTGCCCCATTATTATTGATATACCAAATCATGCTTTCTGAATTGCAGGATAAGTTTACTCTTTACTTGTGCTGAATAATTCTCCTTGTTCTTAGGTTATTCTAGCCTCGTTGGAGCAAGGCGTTCGAGAGGGCAGAATGTTACTTCATGATTGGCTTGTTATTCTTACAGCTCAGTATAATGATGCTTGTAAACTTATTCAGTCTGGGCATGGAGGTTCAAGTGGCGTTCATATTGATGTTGCATTTTCCCAATGTCCTCAACTGCAGCCTTTACCCCGCTTGGTTTTTGCTCTATTACGAAATCCTCTTCTCCGTTTACACGAAGAAGGCGTGCATCCTGACTACCGAATATATCTTCAGTGTCTTTTTAGGTATTGATATATTCCATGTGGGTTATTTTCTTACTTAGCTCATAAGATTAGAGTTTCAGTTCTTTAATTCCTCGGTTTTTTTGGGGGGGGAGGGGGAGGTTGGG